>NC_056729.1:1451983048-1452215548 GCF_019279795.1 Protopterus annectens | reverse complement strand
TGTTACTCCTCTATCTTATCATAGTATTACAGAATCACACCCATTTGGTTCAAGACTATGTCATTAGCTTATAGGATGCACACTCTTGAGGCCCTGCAATCAGTATACAGCAATGATAGCTATAGCTAAATGTGTTAAAAGGGGTTGTGTACCTAGCAGCCAAAGAAGAACTCTCAACAATGAACTGTCCAAGTTTAAAAAAGCTACCTCTAGTGTTAGTTCTGCTATGGTTGTTGAAATCAGGAATTTATCTTTCTCTGACAAAGTGTCCTTGCAGTTAAGTCTAGGGAAGCTATGGGTGGCACCCACAAAAACAAAGTTGTTTTGTTTTTCAGTTCAACACTTGATTGTCAATGTTTCTTGTCAACAAATCTGGTACTGACAGACTTATCTAGCAACAATCATATATTGCATATCCATTACAAAGCTGATATAGTACATTACATTTAATTCTTACTACAACAGTCTTTCTGACAGTCACAGATTTTTTTTTTTACTTAAATATTACTTTTAACTCTGTTACTTTCTCTCATAAGAGCTATGTTAAAAGCTATGTAACCAAGAGGTGACAGACAACCTCTCCTCAGGTCCTCCCAGAAAAGGGACTTTGATGGACTCAACCAACCTACTCCTTAAATATGACAGTATGTGCCAACGAAAACAGCAACAGTGAAAAGAATAATTTTATAACTAACATACTTCATGTCTTTTTTTGTAATATTAGTGTTTCTTCCCCAACACTAAAAAGAGATTTTAACCACATGGAATACTTTCTGTTAGACAATACTGTAACTCCAACTTTTGAAAAGACATCATCAAAACAGTGATATGTTCTCCTTAAATTGCCAGCACATCTATTAAACCTCAAGATTTTCAGCCTTAACAGTTACTTTTTACATTTAAACACATAAAAGTAAATAAACAAACCTTTAGTTTGTACTCCAGCTGTGGCATGACTGACAGTAATAAATGAGGATCAATTGCAAAAAGTTCCAGAATCAGATCGAATACGTGTTCTGACAAATCACTCACAGACGACTTTCCAAGCACCAAAACCTGATTAAAAAACTAAAAACATACAAAAGTATTCAGCACTACGTTAAACAGAAAGCAGAAAACAACAGTATACCTTGATTATCATACGAAGGACAAGACACATTTTATATACTGTAACACATCACATGAGAACACAGAAAGAGGAGGAAGACACAAAATAAAGCATTGGAGCACTACTTTGCTAATCAAACATTGATCAGCATTTGCACTCTTTTATTTCAAAGTCCTTTTCGCTTATCCCCAGTCCTAGCTATGGGGCCACTCAGCAAATTCTATTCTTCAAGAACTTCAGGTCAAAGTTGGAAAAGTGTGAAAATTAAATATCATGGCATAATCCAGGTCAGTTCAACTATGAAAAGGCCTCAGCAGTTGCTCTCTTTTGTCCGGGACCGAAATCTTTTTAGCATGGCATGGTAAGTAAACTGACCAGTGCTGAAGACACGGTACATTAGGAGGCAGGGAAATCAGTTAAGCTGCTCCTCCTCACAAATAAGCTTTATTTATTAAATAAACATTAGTATCAATCTTTGGTCTCTCACTTTCTTAAGAAGGATCTTGTGCTCCTCAATAAGATAAGTCCTAGATGAAATAGGTGACAAGTTAACTGTTCTCAGATTTTCCTTTTATTTTGAACAGTCCTCATTTCCAAAATATCACAGCCCACTTGAGTTCTGGATCTAACTGACATAACGACTTAATCTGTAAACCAAGAAGCCATAATAAGGATGTAATTTTGTGTGAAAGTATATCTCTCAGCTGTATCATTTCTAAAATTACTGGTTGAAAACATATTTACAGTGCTGCAGTCATGTGTTATACAAGATATGCAAAACTCATGCCTTAATCAGGTTCTTGTGAAAATGGCAATAAAAGAAAACATTGGATTCTGTACAAGCCCTTATCTAGAATGCCAGTGAATAGGTTGCATGAGGAGATACAGTGATCTTTTGTTTGAGAATCTCCTGCTGGGGGACTCCAACACAAGGAATGCTAAGGATTTGAGCCTTAAAGAAAAAAAAATTATATATATACATACATACATACACACACACACACACACACATATATGTATATATATATATATATATATATATATATATATATATATATATATATATATATATATATAAATAAAAAGTATATAAAAAAAAGTTATGGCTGAAAGGGATATTGGACAATATTGATTTTAAGTAAAAGCAGAAATGACCATCATCATGAAGCTAGAGTTTCTCGTCTGTACCACCGTTCCGGCCAACAATCAGAGGCCTCCCCTGGCCTCAGAGCAACCATACCTACTGTTGACTGAGGTTCTGCACCTATTCCACCAACCCTGCAAGAAAACCAATTCTATTGCATCCTATTCATGTGCAGTACATGTAAATTCCCTTTCCATGAATCCAGTACATGAATGGAACCCCTGTCCTCCTGCTATAACACCCTATCAGCAAGCCAGGGTAGCCATCCCCCCGGCAAACCTCCTGCTAGTGAACAGTAAAGGCCTTGCGTATATGCTCACCTGACCTATTTAGCTATCACAAAACTGTTCTTCTCATTCTTCTGCTTCTCATCAGTTTATGACAATAACAGATATGGATTTTGCATTTACCTTGGCAAACATGCATACAAACATACACTAAAGATACATTTGTTGGCCACCCAAATTGCTGCTTCAATACTGCAGCAAAGTCACAATTCTTATTGGGAAGAGTACCTCACTAAAACAGCGTAGAGTGGTCACTTGAGTCTGCTACACTGATCATCTACTAAGTTTTCACAAATGCAAAAATATCTTCTGCCTCTGCTTCCAGAGTCTATCACACTGAAAGCTCAGCTTCAAAATCTCGGTCCCACTTCCATGAAATTTGAGTTGAAACCCCTAAAAATAGATCTAGATATAGATCTTATTTTTTTCCCTGTGGAAAAAAAACTGTGGTGTCTAGCTGACATCCCAGAAATACAAGCTTGTGAGGAGTCAATAAAGACTTTTGAATGTTCTACTGGAATCCCAGCTTGTGCAAGAGATCTCTCACCCAAGAGAAAGATTTCTGACCTTCTGAAAAAGACTTGCAAAGATACGCAAATTGCCTAAATATGGAAAAGTTTGGATGCTCTGTAGCTTGCAATGAGCTAAAACTGGAGCTAGACACTTTGTTAACATTATCGGTGCCTCTGACAGTCCAAAGGGTAAGGTAGAGAGCTGATAATGTCATCCAGGCACAAAACTTTAAAAAACAACTGACGTTTGAATTAACAGGAATGTAACAATAATAATATTTTCAATTTAATGTTACAAGGAAACTTTAATGAAGAAAAAGAGGTAAATTGACATTCTGAATTTGGGCACCATCACAAACAGGTCTACGAAAGAACGATCCAGAAGTGGTCTCCAAATATTTTCTTTCTTTTGATAACAAAAACATCCTTAAATAAACCCCCTTTACCACTTGGGAAGGGGGGACAGCTTCTACCACTATCTGGGACAGCAGGTTATGGACACAACACAAGCAAGTGATGGAAACAAGAGTCTGACCTGGAGGACGAGGAATTAACCTCTGAAAAGGATAAAATTTCCCACCAATGCCATCTGAAACCTTGATGAATGACCTTCAGAACCCATTTGTCTAAAGCTATCTGTTGCTAAAGAGAAAAGTAGAGATTCAGACTTTCTGGATATAAGAAAGGGCTGCCAGAATGGGAGGGTGGAATAAAGTCTCTTAAACAGTTATTCTGACTTACTGGACTGTCCTTGGTTTTGGAAGTTTCCAGAATTTTTCTTGGAACTCCCTTAACAATTTGTCTTAAACATGTGTTACATGTATTTTGTGGAGAATGTTTGGTTTCTTATCAAAATTGGATGAAGAGTTAAAGAATTCCTTGGAAGACGTGGAAAAAGGATGGCTGAAATATCTTACAGATCTCCCTGTTATCAGCTTACCCCTTTCAGCACACTTTTTGATCACATCTGCAGACAATGAGCCAAAAACAAAACCTCTATCCAAAGGAGATCTGGGAGATTCTGACAAAGAAGTCATGCAAACCTCCTCAAAACAGTACCAGTGGCCACAGACCTCAAAGTATCAATAGCCATACACACACTGTATACGTGTAGTGACTTGAACAACAGAAGACATTAAATTATTTAAAGCAGAATTTTCCTCACAAAGAAACAGCAGATGACATTATTCACACCTTCACAGTTAGAATAAACACGGCAATTTAAAATTCTGAAAATCAAAGCTGCAGAAGTATACACTTTTCCCCATTCTTACCAATAATCTTCTCCTCCTTAACAGGGAGGATAGGATTGGAATTAAGTGTTCATCACCAGAATTGTCTAATGCTACAGTTGCTGGATCAGGTTTAGGAAGAGTGCATATAAACTTAAAAGATTGAGGAACTTTATATATTCTATATCTTTTTAGTGGTAACTGGCTGGACAAAAGGATTTTCTGAGTGACTGAGAACTTCAGTGTCCTCCCACTGAAAACACTGCCATATTACAGAAATAGTTTCAGACAGAAACAACACCCTCCACCTTAAACAGAGTTGAGAACTAAGCTCTTCTCAGAGTTTGCATTAGAAATCTGAGGAGAAAAATCTGTATTTGTACCTACATCCTCCTGTCCAGATTCAGAATCTTGAATCTCTTCAGAAAAGGAGGCAATCCTCTTTCGTTTACCTGAAACTACATTACAATGATCAACAGCCTGAATTAAACCCAGAGTCAGAACCAATAAACTACTCCTAAGGAAATTTTAGAAGTCGATACATGCTTAGTTTTCTATTTCTTTTTGACAGGAAAACTATGACCAGCAGTACTATTAATGGCAGCAGCAGCTTCCCCAGTGACGGACAACTTTCTGACAAGTCAGGAAAGTCTTTCCAGTCCCACCTCCCAGGACTGACAAAGTACAGTTTTGTACCTACCATAAATGTAGATGTCCGATAGGTATGCATCTGCAGTCATAACATATGGGTTGTCCTGCCTCAGGCAGCCCTTCGGTCGGCCGGATTCCAAAGTCTGGGTCTGGCCTCGGCTGATGTCGCTCTTTCCCCGACGTCAGAACGTCTGGGGTATAAAAGCATCAGCCGACGCCATCTTCCTCAGTTTTTCTTGCCCCAGATGCCAGGTGCCCTCTAAGAAGGCTAAATTTGGAGAAAATGCCAAAAAATTGCAAACATAATGCAAAAATATATACATATATATAAATCTATTAATACAAACAAATACACCACAACAGATTCCCCCAGCTAGCTAATGAAGGGGTAAGCACCCTAGAAATGCCACAGAGGGGAAGGTGGGAGGGTAAACCTGACTGCATATGCATACCTATCGGACATCTACATTTATGGTTGGTACAAAACTGTACTATGTCCTTCAAGGATGCATCTGCAGTCATAACATATGGGTAGAATACCATAGCCAATATGGGGGTGGAGGTACTAAGAAAATGATGGTGTAGTTAAGAGACCCTGCAGGACTGCAGTAGCAAAGCCTGCTCTGGATCTGGAGTATAAGGGTAAATTGTAATGCTTGGCAAAAGTATGCACGGAGCTCCATGTAGCAGCTTCTAAAATGTCCTTGGTAGCCACCCCTCTTAGGAAGGCTGTAGTGGTGGCTGTGGCTCTCGTGGAATGAGGCCTAATATTCACAGGAACAGTCTTTCCATGAAAGGAGTAGCAAAGCGAATGCAATTTCCTATCCATTTTGAGATTGTCTGTTTGGAAATTGCTTTTCCTTGTGTCCCAGCAGCATATGCTACAAACAGTTGGTCAGTCTTTCTGTAACTTTTAGTTCTGTCCAAATAGTAGCGTAATTGTCTGTGGATATCCAGAGTGTGTAGAAGTTTCTCCCCTTTATTTTGTGGATTTGGGAAGAATGTAGGCAAATGAATTGCTTGGTTCAAGGATACTCTAGATACCACCTTTGGCATAAAAGTTGGGTTGGTTCTTAATGAAACTCTGTCCTGATGAAAAATAAGAAATGGCTGTACTGCCATTAAAGCTTGTAACTCAGATACTCTTCTTGCTGAAGTTATGGCCAGAAGGAATGCAGTTTTCCAGGATAAAAACTGTAGATCTGCCGATGCTGCTGGTTCAAATGGAGGAAGTGTTAGTTTTTCCAGCACAAAGTTAAGGTCCCAAGTAGGTAAAGGTGGTCTCCTTGGAGGATTGATGTTTTTGATTCCTCTGAGAAATTGTCTTAAGAGGATGCGAAAAGACAGGAGGATTTACATTGTATTCTGCTGAAATTGCTGAGGCATGTATTTTAATGGAAGAATAAGACAGGCCATTGTGGAACAATTCTGCTAAGTATTCCAGTATATGTGACATGTTCATCACTGTCACATCAAGGCCTTTTGTTGTGTTCCAACTGAGAAATTCCTTGTGGAAGGGCGGCGAGCTTCCATAATAATGTCCTTTACCCTCTGGGATAAGCTGTCCTGGGAAGGAGTCATGGTATTCTCCAGGCAGTTAGCTGCAAGGTCTTTAGGTTGGGATGCAGGATCTTGTAATTGTTCTGCGTCAGAAGAAGAGGCCATAATGGGAGAGGCCACGGTTTCGTCTGTGATAAGCTCTTCAACAGTGGGTACCAATGCTGCCTTGGCCAGTCTGGAGCTATCAGAATCACTTTTGGCTGTTCCGCCCTGATCTTCAGTAAAACCTTGGACATTAATGGGATTGGTGGGAAAGCATAGACTTTTCGGGCTTTCCAGCTGAATGAGAGAGAGTCCACCTTCCATGCTTGTGGATGGTATGTCCTAGAGCAAAAAATTTTCAGTTGACGATTGTGGGGTGAGGCGAACAGCTCTATCTCGGGCCTTCCCCATGCCTGTGTTATGAGTAAGAAGATGTCTGGGTGCAGCATCCATTCATGTGCATCCATGGTAGTTCTGCTTAAGCTGTCTGCCAGAGTATTGTCTTTCCCTGGCACGAACTGGGCCTGTAGTTGTATATTGTGTTTCAAGCAAAGATCCCATAGATTCATATCCAGTCTGCATAGAGGGTAGGAATGCGTGCCTCCTTGCTTGTTTATGTACCACATAACTGTGGTGTTGTCTGTCCTTATTAGCAGGTGGCCTTGTTGAAGGAAAGGTTTGAAAGCCTCGATTGCATGCATCACTGCCAGCATTTCCTTTTGTTTATGTGCATTTGCAGCTGCCCTTGAGACCATAGGCCTTGGATGCATTTGTCCTCCATGTGTGCTCCCCAACATCGGTCTGAAGCGTCCGTGGTGATGGTTTGGTTTACTTTTGGTTTCAAGAAAGGCAACCCTCTGTTGGTCTTGCAGGCTAGAGCCCACCACAGGAATTCCTTCTGAAGGCAAGGTATGATTGGAATCAGAGTTTCTAAGCTGTGACTGTGCTGAGTCCCATACACTTCTTCGGTACCATTGCAATCTTCTCATATGCAGCCTGGCTTGTGGGATTAGTATTATGCATGATGCCATGAAACCCAGGGCCTGCAGGATTTTCCTTGCAGTTAGCTGAGTTTGTTTTGTCAGATTCTTGAAGTAATCTGGAAGTTGTTTGTTTTTCTTCTGTGAGAAAGGCCATTTGGGTGGTTGTATCCAGATCTGCACCCAAGAAGGTTATCCTTTGGGATGGCACCAGTCTTGATTTTTGGATGTTGACTGTGTATCCCAAGGCCTGTAGTAGCTGGATGGCATAGTTCAAGTCCTTTAACAATTTTGTCTTGCTGTCCGCTTGTATCAGGCAGTCGTCCAGATATGGGTAGATTTGAATCCCCTGAAGTCTGTAGTGTGCAATTACTGATGCCAGGCATTTCGTGAACACTCTGGGCGCAGTAGATAAGCCAAAAAGCAATGCTGAGAATTGATAATGCTCTGATCCTGCAAGAAATCTGAGGTGTCTTCTGCAACTTTGTCGAATGGGGACATGCAGGTATACCTCCTTGAGATCTAGAGTCACCAGCCAAGACTCCTTGCCCAGCATGGGAAGAAGCTGCTGTAGGGTCAGCATCTTGAATTTCGGCACAATGAGGTAAGTGTTTAGTGCGGACAGATCGAGAATAGGCCTCCATTGATTTTCTTTTCTTGGAACAAGGAATAGCCTTGAATAAAAACCTTGGCCTTGTTCTGATAGAGGAACCTTTTCTATGGCTTTCATTTGTAGTAACTTGGTGATTTGCTTCAAAGCCTCCGCCCTCTGATTTGGTGGCAGGTCTGGCATTCCTTGTCTTTTTGGCAATGTGTGGAAATGGAACCTGTATCCTTTGTCTATTATTTGTAGTGTCCATGAGTCCCATGTAATGTAATGCCAATTTTCTGAAAATAAAGAAAGCTTTCCGCCCAATGGTGCTTCTAATTGAGCCCTGGTCGGCGGAGTCAGAAATAAGTCATTGTGTTTGTCCTGGTGTAGCAGTTGTTGTTGCTGTAGCTGAACTACCTCTCTGGTTGGGTGGCTGCCACTGACGGCCTCTGCAGTGGCCTCTAGCTTGCCCCCTGCCTCTGGTACGCCTGTTCCTGCCTCTCTGAGATCTGTCTGAGTCTGGAAAGGACCAATTCTTACTAGGCCAATTTCTGCTGAATCTCGGTTGTTGTACCTGCAGAAAATCCTTGACTGTTTGCACAGATTTTGCCTTTTCTTCAAACTTCTTTAAGACCTCCTGGGCCGTGGAACCAAATAATTTTTGTTTTTCCATTGGAGCATCCAGGAGCTTAGCTTTAACATGGTCCGGTAGAGCTTGCTCCTTCAACCAGGCATGCCTTTGTATAACTGCCCCTGTCATTGCTGACCTACATGAAGCTTCCAGTGCATCATAGCCACATTGCAGAAAATGGTTGCTAACCTGCTGTGAGTTATGTACCAGATCCTGAAGAGATTTACGGTCAAGGGGCTCAGAGGAGGAACGTTTCTTATACAATTTATCTAACAAATACTCTTGGTAATGAATCATATGGAATTGACAATTTAATGCCCTCATAGAAAGAGTTGCAGAAGTATAAACTTTCTTTCCCCATCGCTCTAAAGCTGTAGATTCCCTTTCAGAAGGTAAAGGATTTTTAGCAGTGGCAGCTGCAACCCCTTTAGGGCCCTGTGAAATGGTTTCTGGGTCTGCAGTGTGGGCCTTGTACAGGTGAAAATGAGAATCCGGAACCCTGTAGTACCTATCAGGTTTGGCAGGCGCCGGAGGGAGAGAATCAGGGGCTGTACTAGCATCAGAGTACACATCATCAATAACATTCAAAACAGGAGGTATAGCCAAAGGCCTATGCTGAGGTAAGTGCAAAAAGGTCCTTAATCTTTTTCTGGAATCAGAAAATTCCTGGCCCTGCCATTGGAAATGCTCTCTCATGGAATGCAGTGTCTCACCAAAAGAAAACTCTTCAGGAGGGAGGCCAGGAACAGATTCTTCAGCATCAGAATCCTCGTAGGCCGAATAAGCCTCCTGCTGGTGCTCTGACAACACAGATTCATCCGTAGACTCATCTGAAGAGTGAGGGTCAGAGGGCTCAACCCTGGGCCTTTTGTCTGCAGGTGGAAGAGAGCCCCTGTCCGGGTGAGGTTGAGAACCTCTAATTAAGGAGATAAGGTCCTCTGCTAGGCTGAGAATTTGAGTGCTGGTAGAAGGCCTTTGATAGGTAGACTTGGGAGGCAAAGCTTTGGCAAGTTTGGCAGCTTTAGCCCTAGAGAAGGCCTTAATGGACATGGATGCAGGGGGTCTGGCTGCACCACGTGCAGGAGTGGACTTGTCTAAAGGAATGGTGTCGGACATGTCCTGGACACTGGCTTCCGTGGGTAGTTCAATAACTGACTCGGCCGGAACCTCCAAGGCCGAGGCAGTCGGTTGTAAGGTTTCGGTAACAGGAAGCACCGAGGACTCTGTTTCAGCCGAAACAGAGACACTCGCGGTAGGCCTGACAGAGGTTTCAGCCGAAACCGCGGGCCGCGAGGGTCGGTCCTTGTCCTTCCGTTTTTTAACTACATGTGAAGTCGGAGTCTCCGACGGCATTATATACGCAAAGTTAGCCCCAAAATATTCCTCTGCAAACTCCGACCGACGCCTAAGCGTTCGTCGGTTGAAGGAAGCACAGGCAGAGCAGGCTGAGACATCGTGGTCTGGGCCTAAGCAAGGGAGACAGTAAGAGTGGAAATCCTTATGAGGTATTTGTTTCCCACAAGTTAAACAATTATTTACTTTATCTGACATCGGCTGAGGCAAGAAAGAGTCCCCAACGGGGTACTTAGCTTTTTCGAAGTCTTCGGTAGCTGAATCAAAGGAGCTGGCCGACCGGCACTTGCGAACTGCTTCTGCTTCGGGCACCGTGCAGCAAGAAAGACTGGGGAAGATGGCGTCGGCTGATGCTTTTATACCCCAGACGTTCTGACGTCGGGGAAAGAGCGACATCAGCTGAGGCCAGACCCAGACTTTGGAATCCGGCCGACCGAAGGGCTGCCTGAGGCAGGACAACCCATATGTTATGACTGCAGATGCATCCTTGAAGGACATCAGTGGCTCTTCCCTTGCCCACTGAGAGGGCCCCAACAGCCGCAAAGGATGTGGCTAACCTCCAGTCCATAGTGGTTGCAGGTGCTACTCCAGAGGAATCTTGGTAAAAGATGAGTGGTATGAGGTTCAACTAATGGCCACAGCATAGTCACCCACCTGTGACTGAGGAACGCACTGCTAGCCTGCTGTGATGGCAAAGATTGTTTGCATAACTTTTTCTTTGATGGCTGGAAGAAGGACAGACAGGCTGTTCCATGGTCAAACAGAAAATGGTGCATCTTTCCTGGGGAAAACAAGCAGCAAATGCCAGTAAAAACCAAAAGTCTTTAAAAGTCACTTTTTCAAGTTCATAGGCAAATACTAGGCTACCTGCCCTTGTGGGCCATTTTAAGCCTAGTCACTTTCCGTCAGTGAGAATGAAAAGTACAGTTTTGTACCTACCATAAATGTAGATGTTCGAAGATCCACATTGCTGCAGTCCTTACACTTGGGTAGTCCGCTGTCCTCGGTCGGCCCGAATATCAAAGTATAAGGCTGACGTCGGTCAAGGCGCATTAGACTGACATCAGGACGTCAGGGTACAAATGCGCATGACCGACGTCATATCCTCAGTCTTTTCTTGCCCCAGATGTCAGAAGACCCTAAAAAGAAAGGTCAAAACCAAAAGACAGCAAACCACCAACCAACCACCCTTGCACTAATAACATGTACAATATATACAATATACACAATATTTACAACCCAACCCACACAACCGCCTCTAACTACAGAGGGGAAGGAGGGAGGGTAAATTGGACTGCAGCAATGTGGATCTTCGAACATCTACATTTATGGTAGGTACAAAACTGTACTATGTTCTTCATCTCACATTGCTGCAGTCCTTACACTTGGGTAGAATCCCAAAGCAGAGGAAAGGGAGGATGGCAAAACTATAAAGAAGCAGGAGCTGCCAAAACGCCCTGTAAAATAGCAGTGGCAAAACCAGCCCAAGATTTAGAGTAAAGTGGAAGGTGATAATGCTTAGAGAAAGTATGCACTGAACTCCAAGTAGCTGCCTCCAAAATATCTTTAGTTGCCACCCCCCTTAAAAAAGCTGTCGAAGTGGCAGTAGCCCTAGTGGAATGAGGCCTAATCCCAGCTGGAAACTCCTTGCCATGATGGGAATAACAGAAAGCAATGCAAAACCCAATCCACTTAGAAATAGTTTGTTTTGACACAGGCTTGCCCTGAGAACCCAAAGCAAATGAAACAAATAACTGCTGAGACTGCCTGAACCCTTTAGTTCTGTCCAAATAATATCGCAACTGCCTGTGTACATCTAAAGTATGCAAAATCTTTTCCCTTTATTTTGGGGATTTGCATAAAAGTAGGCAAATGAATAGTTTGGTTTAAAGCCACACTAGAAACCACTTTAGGCATAAAGGAAGGATTAGTGAAAGATACCCTATCCTTATGGAAAATTAAGAAAGGCTCAACCGCCATAAGGGCCTGCAACTCAGAAACCCTTCTTGCAGAGGTAATAGCCAACAAAAAAGCAGTCTTCCATGATAAAAATTTCAACTCGGTAGTAGCTGCAGGCTCAAAGGTTGTAGAGTGAGTTTCTCCAACACAAAATTGAGATCCCAAGCAGGAGTAGGAGCTCTTCGTGGGGGTCTTATATTCTTTGCCCCTCTAAGAAATTGCTTGAACAAAGGATGAGAAAACAATGGTGGGTCACAATCATAGTGAGCCGAAATTGCTGCAGCATGAACCTTAATAGAAGAGAAGGACAAACCTTTGTCCAGTAACTCAGTAAGATATTGAAGAGCCACACTTAAATTAGGCTCAGAAACATCAAAATCCTTTGCTGCACTCCAAAATAAAAATCTCTTCCATTTATCTGCGTACACTTTCCTTGTACTAGGCCTTCTAGCTTCCAAAATAACATTCAAAACTTGCTGTGGAAGTGGAGGCCCACTATGGTTCAAAACAGAATATGCCAGGCTGTTAGGTGCAGAGAGTGAAGCTTGACATTGAGCAAATGACTGTCCACCTGAGACAACAGGTGTGGAATCGAAGGCAAAGGCCATGGAGGCTCCCGTACCAGGCTTCTCAGTAATGGGTACCAATGCTGTCGAGGCCAATCTGGAGCTATCAAAATCATCCTTGGCTTGTCCTGTCTGGCCTTTAGTAGTACCTTTGGGAGGAGAGGCAGAGGTGGAAAGGCACACACATGAAGATTGCTCCAATTGAAAGAAAGAGCATCCACTTTCCAAGCTGTGGGATGAAACCTTTTCGTGCAAAACTTTGGCAGCTGGTGGTTTAGTGGAGAAGCGAACAGATCTATGTCTGGAGTTCCCCATGACACTGTCAATTTCTGAAATACATGAGGATCCAATTTCCACTGTGGGGATCCATAATTTGTCTGCTCAACACATCTGCTAAGGAGTTCTGTGCTCCTGGCAGAAACCTTGCCTGAAGATTTAGCTGTAAACTGAGAGCAGTCTCCCACAAAATCATTGCTTGCCTGCATAGAGGATAAGAATGTGTTCCGCTTGCTTGTTGATGTACCACATGACAGTTGTGTTGTCTGTTAGAATCAACACCTACCCTGGAAGAAGTAAATCCTTGAAAGCTATTAATGCAAACTGGACTGCTAACATCTCTTTCAAGTTGATATGTAGATGTTGTAGTCTGGCAGGCCACTTGTCTTGTATCCACTTTCCATTCAGATGAGCTCCCCAAGCTTTGTCTGAGGCATCTGTCGTTAGAATCTGACTCGCCTCTGGCCGGGTCACAGAGAGTCCCTTGTTTAGGTGACATTCCTGAGCCCACCACAACAATTCCTTTTGAATGCAAGGTATTATTTGAATGACAGTGTCCAAATCCTGGCAGTGCTGTGTCCATACATTTTGAGATACCATTGTAGCTTCCTCATATGCAGTTTGGCATTGGGAAGCACCAGAATACAAGATGCCATGAACCCCAAGGCTTGAAGGACTGTCCTTGCAGTCAGCCTGGACTGATGAGACAATTGATGAAAGTAAAGGGAAAGATTCTTTTGTTTGTCCGGGGTCAAAAGGCCATCTGGGATGCTGTATTCAGTCTCACACCCAGAAAGCACATGTTCTGAGAGGGTACTAGACTGGACTTTATTTCGCTCACAGAATACCCCAGGCATCTTAGCACTGCTATCACATATTCCAAATGATGAAGAAGCTCGTCCTTCCTTGAGCCAGAATCAGGCAATCGTCCAAATAAGGATAGATCTGTATTCCTTTTAACCTGAGGAAAGCTATCACTGGAGCCAGAACTTTCGTGAACACTCTGGGCGCAGTAGATAAGCCAAAGGGCAATGCAGAGAACTGATAATGAGAAGTCCCAGCTCGAAAACGCAGATACTTCCTGCAACTCAGTCTGATAGGAACATGAAGGTAAGCCTCCTTGAGATCCAAAGTTACCATCCAATGATCTTTGCCCAGCAGAGGTAAAAGCTGTTGTAACGTCAACATTTTGAACTTGGGAATGTCCAGATAAGTGTTGAGGATAGATAAATCCAAAATTGGTCTCCACGTGTTCCCTTTCTTTGGTACTAGGAACAGGCGAGAATAAAATCCTAGGCCCACTTCTGGCATAGGGACCGGCTGTATGGCCCCTATTTGGAGTAACAGAGAAATTTGCTTGTGAGCCTCTATTCTTTGCTGAGGAGGAACGTCTGGCATGCCTTTGAAAGGAGGCAAAGTATGGAAATAAAACCTGTAACCGTGGTGTATGATATCCAATACCCATCTGTCTTGGGTAATTAAACTCCAATTTTCTTTGAAAAGTGCCAACCTTCCTCCCAAAGGTGCTGCCAAACGAGAAGGCTCTGGCAGCTGAAAAGGTAGGTCATTGGGTCTGTTTACCAAAGGACTGACCCCTGCCCTCACCCGAAGACTGTGCAGGTGAACTCCCTGTTCTAGGCCTGAAAGAGCCCTGAGCTCTGCCCCTACCACGTCTAGATCTACCCCTAGACTGGGAATCATAAGAAGGATACGTCCACCCCTTGGTAGGCCAATTTCTACTAAACTTCGGAGGCTGGACCTGCAAAAAATCTTTAACAGTCTGCATAGACTTAGCCTTGTCTTCCATTTTCTTTAAGACTGCCTCAACAGGAGAACCAAACAACACATCAGATTGTAAAGGAGCATCTAAAATCCTTGTCTTAACATGGTCAGATAAATTCTGATCCCTCAGCCAGGCGTGCCTGCGAAGAACTGACCCAGTGGCAGCCACCCTAGACGAGGCCTGTACAGCATCAAAACCACATTGCAAAGAATGCTTACCCACCTGTTCAGAAACATGTACTAAATCTTGTAACTCTTTACACTCAATACCCTCCGCCAGAGCATCTACCTTAGACTTCAATTGTGAAAGGAGATAGTTTTGGTATTTCAACATGTGAAACTGGCAATTCAAAGCCCTCATAGCTAGGGTGGAGGAAGTATAAACTTTCTTTCCCCATCTATCCAAAGCCTTGGCCTCTATCTGGAGGAACCGGATTTTTGACAACAGAAGCCTTAACACCCTTAGGCCCCTGACTAACAGTTTCTGGGTCTGCCCTAGGACTCTTAAAAAGATACTTATGTACTTATGAGCTTCAGGCACCCTGTAATACCTGTCCGGTTTAACAGGAGCAGGAGGCAAAGAATCAGGATTAAGGGAAGCTTCTGCAAACACATCTTCCACAACATCCAGAACAGGAGGTATAGCCAAAGGCCTATGCTGGGGTAAAAACAAAAATTCCCTAAGCCTTTTCCTGGAATCAGAGAAGTCCTGACCTTCCCACTTAAAATGCTCCCTCATGGAATGAAGAGTCTCTGAAAAAGAAAAATCCTCAGGAGGAGAAGCAGAAGGAGTAGAATCATCCACATCAGAATCAGAATAAGGAGAATACTCCTGCAAGTCTTCAGCCGAAGACTCAGAAACATCCGAAGCCTGCTCAAAACTCCCTAGCTCAGGTTCCACCCTAGGTCTCTTATCAGGAGGGGGCAAAGAACCTCTAATCAAAGTAATCAAATCTTCTGCCATTTTAAGCATATGCTTCTTGGGCACAGATCCTGAAGAACTAGGGGTGACACCAACTGAAGCTAAACCTGGCCTGCCTCTGGGAGAAGCCTTGGAAACAGAAGGAGAGGGCCTAACCACCCAGGAAGGGAGGGGAGCACAGTAACCTGAGAAGCCCCTTCAGCCTGACCTGCCTCCTGAGAGGCCACATCTTGCAATAACAAAGTCTCTCCCTGGGACTCCAGAGAAACCTCCGCAGAACCACCGCTCCACCAACACCTCTAAAGAACCGCGTCTGCACGGACGGCTCTTCAAGCCTAGGCAGAGCTACTTTGTCCTTGCGCTTCTTCGAAGAAGCGGGCGTCGGAGCATCCGACGGCATTTTATAATTGCACCGCTTCCCAAAGACTAACCTGGCACAATCTAACCTTCTCTTTATAGTGCGCTTATTGAATCTAGCACAAGAGCGACACCCAACAACGTCGTGCTCAGGCCCTAAACAAGGAATACACAAAGTATGGTAATCTCTATGCGGTATCCGTTTCCCACAAGAAATACAGTTATTCACTTTTTCTGACATCCGGTAAACCACTGAGGCAAGAAAAACTAAAATATTCCCCAACGGGGTACTTAGCCAACTTTGACTCGGTCTGAAACTCCGACCAAAATTTCAGAACGCCGAACGGCACTTGCAACGCTGCTTCTGCATCGGACCATGTGGCAAAAAAGACTGAGGATATGACGTCGGTCATGCGCATTTGTACCCTGACGTTCTGATGTCAGTCTAATGCGCCTTGACCGATGTCAGCCTTATACTTTGATATTCGGGCCGACCGAGGACAGCGGACTACCCAAGTGTAAGGACTGCAGCAATGTGAGATGAAGAACATCTGTACACCACTTGTCTATGAGGTAAACTCATTAATCATTATGCCAACTCCCAACAAACACAGTAAAAGTAGTTTAAAACACTTTGCCAGTCCCACAAAGTAAAACAAACACAGTCGCAACTTCTCCAAAGAAAATATGGTTTTCAGTTACTTTAAACAACTTTTAAACTGACATAAATGTTCTCCTGTTTAAAACTACAGTGCAGTCTTGTGGCAGTCCATTAAAACACAAACACCTAGCTTTAAATAACTTTCCTGCATAAGTAAAATTCTTCCCAAAGGGAACTTAGCTGCCCAGCAAAGAAAAAGCACAAGCCAACTGTCGATCCTTGAAAGTCTCCGAGAGGCATATATCTTTGACTGCAGTAAAGCTTTAAATGGCTTGGTGACCAAACTGGTCTTTTAGTCAACTCAACACAAGCTGCTTGACAGTTTGGGTGTGTGGAAGGTATCCTGGGACTTTGGAAACTGCCCAGTTGTTATATCCATGCCTATATAATTCACATACCTAAGGCTACTGCAGCACTCATCAATATGATTAACACTGAGAGATCCCTTGTCTTATCCGAGCAGATCCATTTTGAGGAGTATGTTGTGATAACTGCCCCCGGCCAGATGAAATAGAACAGAAAACTGTGGCAGTCTGGGCCAAAAGGGAGTCTCCAACAAGATTTTGGACCTGTCCCATATGATCTTGTGCAGGACTCTTGATAACACAGGAAGAAGGTGAGAAGCATACAAAAACATTCTCTTCCAAGAAAAAGACATTGCAACCACTTTCCACACTGGAGGAACTGACACACTGGAAAAGAACATGGGAAGTTGTATGTTCACTATGGAGGTAAAGATGATGTACTTAAGGAGTGCCCAACCAACAGACAATGTCCAGGAATACTTCCCTGTGAAGCATCCACTCATGAGGATCTGCCCTGGACCTGTGCAGAATATCTGCCACTAGGATTCTGCTCTCAGGGAATGTAGACTGTTGAAGGGTCAAGTCGATGTCAGATCACAAAAACTGAAGAGGTAGCCTACAAAGAATGTATGACTTTGTTTCCTCTTGACTGTTTATGACAACACATAACCACAATGCTGTCTATGAGAATTCTTGACAGACCTGGAGCCCAAAGAGAAAGCAAAGTATGTACAGCCACAATCAGAGCTCTCATCTCTGATGCTGAAATGGTATGGCAGTTGCTGGGAGGACCAAACTCCCTGATTCGCACGCTGGAAGACGCTACTCAACCGCAGGCCTGTATTTAAAGAACTTTGATGAATCTACCAGAGAAATTCATGTTTGAGGCAAGGCAAAAGAGGGATGGGAAAGTCCAAAGGATGACAGTACCAAAGCCAAACAGTTTAAAAATGCCAGTGACACTTCCTCATGTGGAGTCTTATGATGGGGACCACAAAGATGGTACATGCCATGAACCCCAGAGCTTGAAGAAATTTTCTTACATACACCACCTGAAAAGGAAGAGACTAGAAATAAACTAGATGCAGCATGAACACACACACACACACACACACACACACACACACACACACACACACACAAAAACTGCAGAGCAGAAGCATAGCACATTCTGGATCCTGAAGCAGAAGCTGCTCAGAGGGGGATCGAATCAGGAGGTCATCCAAATAACAGAAAAATTAACTCCCTGAAGTCTATAGACAGCTACCACTGAGGGCAAATATGTTCCAAAGACTCCTGGTGCTGTATAAAGACCAAAAGGTAATGCAGAGAAATGATAACTAGAGGAAGAAACAGAGAACCATAAATATTTCATGAAGAGAGGTTGGAGGAATGTGAAGACAGACCTCCTTTAGGTCTAAGACAGCAGGAAGGCCCAAGAAAGTAACAAAGGAAACAGACACCAGAGAGAACATCTTGAATGATGCAACATTCAGAAATGTGCTGAGAAAAGACAGACCCAGAATCGCCTCCAACAACTCCCCTTCCTAGAAACCAGTAACATTCTGAAATAAAATCCTCTGCCCTGTCGAGGTGACAGCACTGGCTGAAACAGTGCTGAAAGATTCCTAGCAGCAAAGGTACTTTAAGAACTGAAGGAAAGTGAGGAAGTTGGCAATGGGGAGGTTGAGGAATGCCCACAAAGAGAGGAACTTAACTCCAAACCAGGAAGTAATCTCTCTGAAGGGTGGAAAGCAGCCAGGAATCTGTTGCCAAACTGGAAAAGATAGTGCCAGTCTAAACTTAAGCAGAACCCGACAGAGAGGCATATGCGGTTGAATAATCAAATAAAGGCAGATTTGTCAGGGGAAAGAGTGTTTTTGACCATCAGAACCCCGAGAAGGCTTATCAGGAAAAAACCTCTTGAAAGATTTATTACCTTTTGAAGGCTGCCTTTGCTGTCTACACAGAAAGGGAGATGTAGATGGACAATTCCTCTGAAAATTAGGAATAGGAGGAAAAAGAGAACCTGTTTAAGGTCATGTATGACCTTCCATCTACCCTGCAAGGTTTTGAAGGGCTAGGCAGCAGAAGAACCAAAAAGATTCTAGTTGCCTAAAGAGTGTCTGGATTGCTCCTAATACAACACCCCTGATGCAGCCAACCCTATAAGAGGCAGCAGCATTGTTGCTGCATTTGACATAGTGATGCGTTATCTGGGAAGAAGCTCAAAAGGGAAATGGCAGAGGACTTAGCTTCCAAATCAAGCATATCAGAAAGAATACCCACAAGTCTGAAAAGAAAAGACAGCAGATACCTAGTCATTAGGGTCTGGTAATTTATGGCCCTAAAAGCTTAGGTGCCATATTTCTCAGAGTATGATCATAAGTAGCAACTAGACAAAAAAGGCACTTCTTGTGTCTATCTGTATGGCAAATCTGCCCCAACAGTCATTTTCCTTCCAAGTAAGAGATACTAGAACTAGAAATAATATATACACCAACCTCAAAATAAAACCATCAACATAACTGGATCCTACTTCCCACCTGGCCAAAACATACCTCTACTAGAAAACCTCCTTAGCTGGTCTACCCACCATCACCCCCAAGAAACTATAATTTTAGGCGATTTCAATACTGACTTGCAATCCTGTTCTGGCAACCATCCAACCCATCATCTAAACCTTCATGGCTTCACCCAACTAGTCCAGTCACCAACCAGGATAAATAAAAACTCCAACAAACACACTACCCTGGAATGGATACTAGTCAGTAAGAACCCCCAGTCATATATAACGGGCTGCTTATCAGATAGCCTCAGTGATCACTCCCCAACATTTCTACTCCTCAAAAAACACCTATACCAAGCTAAACCTGTCATCGACCGTCAAATACGTAAAAAACTATACTTTAACCCACTCACATTCATCTCGTCCTTCAAAGAATGTAACTGGCATCCTCTAAAGTACCTCAGTCTTGATGACACTGTTGAATTTTTTAATACTACCTTCCTGAACATCTTTAATTACCCATAAGACTTTCCAGAACCAAAGCACAACCCTCCCCAAGCTACAGAAAACCACTAAGTCAGAAATGAAAAACAGGGATAAAGCCTGGGAGCACTGGCGTAAAACCCCCTCAACTAGACAGAAATTCCTAGAATTACACAATAGAGTCAAAAAGCTAATAAAACAGGACAAATTCCAATACTACCAGTCTGCCCTAGTCTCCTCCCAACACAACCCCAAACAATTCTGGTCCTCCATAAACTCCATCCTCCTTCCAGGTCAAGTCAGTACCCCTCCTCCGAACATTTCTCACTCCTCCGAAAATATTGCTACCTCACTCAACACACACTTCACACAAACCATACTATCTCTAGCTAAACAACACAACCCACCTCCCCTCCAACCCACACATTCAACTAGTAATCTCCCCACTGTCTTCTCTTTTTCTCCTGTTCCTACCTCCAACATAAAAAAACTCTTAACTAAAACTTAAGCCCACCAAATTAGCAGCAGACAACCTCCCAAGTGAATACCTACAAAGCGCAGCTGATGCTCTGGCCTTCCCAGTATCCATCTTGGTTAACCGATCTCTGTCAGAACGTTACATTCCTACACTATGGAAAGTATCACATATAATTCCCCTCCACAAAGGCAGCCCCTCCACAGAAATAACCAATTACTGGCCCATAGCTATTCTCTCTCCACTTTCTAAAATACTAGAGAGATGCATTCACTCTCAGGTCTCAGACTACCTCCTTACTATTAACCTCCTTTCCAATAATCAGCATGGTTTCCGATCAAACTATAGCACCACCACTGCCTTACTCTCCTTTACTAACACTATCCTTCAGCATAAAAACAATGGCTATCTCTCCTCTGCTACTTTCCTAGACCTATCTAAAGCATTTGACACGGTCCCACACAAACAACTCATCTCCGTCCTCAATAACCTATCCTTCTCTCAGTCACCAATTGGTTTCAGAGTTACCTGTCTGAGCGCCAACAATCCATTGTATGGCAGAAGGACATATCTCCCCAACTACCTGTCTCTACAGGGGTTCCCCAAGGATCCATCCTTGGACCCCTACTCTTCTCTATTTTCACGAATAATCTGGCCTCTGCCACCAAACATGGCACTCTCATACAATATGCAGATGACTCAACCATCATCTGCTTAGCCCAGTCCCTAACCAAACTGCAAAAAGTCACACAGGAAGCCTTTTCCTCTGTTGAAACTTGGTTATCCGATGCCCAATTAATACTCAACCCAAACAAAACTAAACTACTTATCTTCCAACCCACCAAACTTACTCAAAACAACTCTCACTTCAACATCACAGCAAAAGACAACACCACTATACACCCAAAAGAACACACCAAATTGCTAGGAGTGGAAATAGACAAACTATAATCTGACATTCATATATCCTTGACCATAAAAAAGTCCACAAAAAATAGGAGCGTTATACAGAAATAAGCAACTTCTCACCAAAGCAGCAAAGATTTCAGTAATTTCCACCTTACCTCCACCCTACTTTATGCCTCTCCAACATATACCAACCTAAGGCAATGCGATCTAAACAAGCTAGAGACCTGCTACAATAAAATCACCAAATTCGCCACAGGGGCATCCTACCGTAGTCACCACTGTCTCTCACTTGCTGAACTGGGCTGGCTTGAACTCCCTCACCTCCTTCAATGGTATCAACTCACACTAGCCCACAAACTAGTAAACCATCCAACTAAATGCCCTATCCCTCCAGAATCTACTCCAGCCCTATCGCACCGCCAGACCACTAAGATCCAGCAACAAAAATCACTTGCAGGTCACTAAAGCCAATAACTCTGCTGGAGAAGCACTATTCTCTTGCGCCATAGCCAAATTATGGAACTCCCTCCAACCCACAATTACCTCCGTACCATCATGCACCCACTTCAAACCTATACTAAAAGCACACCTAAAAACATGCTGGCTATGCCCTTGCAACTCCCACTCTAATATCAACCACCGATCCACCCACTACCTTTCTTTCCACCCCACTAACTACCTTGATCATAGCAAGCTTGGATGCTCATAAGCCTAACTACTTTTTATACAGCAGGAACTTCTTATTGTAACAATTGTTAAAGTCTGTTATGTACTTCGCAGATGACAAAGATTCTAGTTGCCTACTGATGTACTACATTCTTCATCTGTAACTATGTTTGCAATTAATTGATATGTTGATCAAATTAATTGCTATGTAAATCCAATGTAACTACGGTCTGTATATTTTAACTGTGGAGCTTTTTCTCCCCGGGCCTCCGCTGAAAATAAATAAAAGAAAAAGGAAGAAAGTGACCCCAAAGGGGTACTTGGCTGCCATAATTTTGTCAGCTGAGGCAATGGGGCAAATGACTTTCAAACCAAATTCAAAAGGTAGCATTTAGAACAGCAGCAAAGAATTTCTGAGGATTAGGTGCTTGCAGATAACTTACAAACCTTACGCCTGGGAGTTAGGACATACGTCTGACGTATGGCGCCTGGAAGAGCCTATTGCTTTGGTATGCTGGCCAGACTATCCTCAGCAGGATATCCCTTTAGTAAGGAATGCTGCAACACTTAAGTAAAGACATCACCAAACTTCCTTCAAATTAAGTGCAGGGCTGCACATGATGTCACGGTTTGTTTCTGCGATGATGCTCCAATTAGAGTGCAACTGCAAGGAGGGCTCTTCTGCCAAGCTGTAAAATATCCCCACCAACAATATGTGGGCCACTAACTTTAGCTTCCTACTATGTCAAACAGACAAACTCTGACATTTGTGTCAGTTGTTAATATCACACTATGACAGTACAGGTAATACTAGTGTAGGTCTTTACTTATAATCTTGATCGTCCTGGAGCCACTTGTGATATTTAAGCATGTAAATGCAAGACTTCACACCAACAGTGGCAGGGAGCAAATAAAGCTGCAAAGCTCAGGTGACAGGCTAACTTGCTACATCATGGGAGTGCAATGGCATGGGTGGGGCTGGGATGAAAAAAAAAAAAGCTAAACGATAAAGAATATAAGAAAATGGTGAGCAAACAAGCTTACTTCAAAGAAGCAGAGGAAAACTGCTCTGTCCACATTTTCAATAGGTAAATGTAAGCCAAGAAAAAGGTTAATTCCTTGTAAATATGATGAATCGTGGTTTATATTTCATTAACTTTCGTTTGATCACTTTCTTTTATTAACTGTTTTCCAGTAAAGGAAACTTGTGCATCACAACGCTAGCTTTATAACTGATTTAGAAATCACGCTAGCTTTACAACTGATTTAGAAATCACAATTTTTTTCCTAAACTTCAGCCGAGTGTCTCATTAAAAAATAAAATTAACTTAAAGTAACTAAGAGGCACCATTATTGACATTGTTGTTGTTGCTGTTGTTGTGACTTTCGGCTTTTCCCAGTTAAGAGTCTCCATAGCGGAACTCCGGTCCGCTAATGATTGGTAGTAGATTTTTACGTGCAGAGTTGCCAGCCCTGACACACAACCTTCAACGAAGGTACGCCCATTCACACATGTCTCCACACAGATGATGTTCTAGCTGAGAATTGAACAGGACAACGTCTTACTGTGAGGTGACAACGCTACCGCAGCACCTTAAAAGCATTCTCTAAATGAGACATATTAAATGAAGCTTAGTCCTTTGGAAAGAATCACTAGAGACCCAAACATCAAACTTCCTCCTTGGGCTCAGTAACCTCTTACAATATGTTAAGAATCAGTAAAAGCTGAAATCTGTAGCCAATAATGTTCAACGCATAGTGTAACTGGGGTATTAGATATCAAGTTCTGTCAAATTAAACCAAATGCTGAGAAAACTGAAATCTTAAGAAGGCGCTTCATAAGTTTTCAAATTAAGTCTGCTACTTTCATCAGTGGGAAAAGGCTTAAAGCACCAGTTCTAAAACTGGATGACATTTTGGTCATCTGAAATGCAAATACAGTAAAGGTCTGAAAACTAGGTTCTAAAATAATCGCATAAAACGTCAGCCACATAGTCAAAACATTTGACATGATACATACATTAGCAATACATGGCTCAATAGTCTGCAATGTCTTCTTCAACAACATCTTCGAAAGTTCATATGCTTGCCTATTAAGATTCTGAAAAAAAAAAAAAAAAAACAGCAATATTTATGGACTCCAGCAATCAAGCCCAACTATCAAAAAAAGTTTCAACAAATCATGAAGTTAAAAAATGCAATATAAACAATTAATGACTGAAAACTTTTTAAACAACAAACTTTGTGTATTGAGGCAAAAGAGCTTAAGTGCTTTAATTCAGTAGTTTACATTTTCACTGTTTATTACTGCTTTTTTTTTTTTATTAAAAAAATGCATCACTTACACACAAAAAGTACATTTAGTGGGCATAATCCACAAAAGATAAAAAAAAAAAAAAAAAAAAAAAAAAAAAAGTAGTTTTTTTACTCACCATAACGTTCCATCTGAATTGTTGCTCTTCATTTGTCTTCAACCTGTGGGTATAGGCACTGATATTGGTGTCGATCCAGCCATATTCAAGCTACGGTGCCGAAACAGAGCTCCTCTCCCTCACTACCTCAGATAGAGTTTGCCTGAAGCCAAGCACTGGCCCCAAGATAACGCAGAGATATCACTACTGCCACAAATCCCACTGAAAGGAGATGAGAGAGAAAAATGGTGGAAGGCTTCCTCTGTCAGATCAAATGACTAAGGAAGGGGGAAGGAGGGAGAGAAGAGAGAAGACAAATGAAGAGCAACAATTCACATGGAACGTTATGGTGAGTACATAACCTCTTTATCGGAAATTGTCATCTTCATTTGAAAGGGGCTGGAAAGGACCAATTCCTAGAGAGCCAGTGCCTACTAAATCTAGGAGGCTGAACTTGTAAGAAATCTTTAACAGTTTGCATAGATTTAGCTTTATCTTCCATCTTTTTAAGAACTTCCTCAGCCTTGTTGACAAACAGGCAGTCCTGATTTAAGGGAGCATCCAACAATTTAGCTTTAACATGATCAGGCAAAGATTGCTCCTTAAGCCAAACATGCCTTCTGAGCACAGACACAGTAACAGCAGCCCTGCAAGAGGCCTCTAAAGAATCAAAACCACATTGCAAAGTATGTTTTCCAACTTGTTCAGCAGAATGCATTAAATCCTGTAATTCCTTATTTTCCACACAGTCTGGAATCAACATCATTTTCTGTTTAAGCAACCCAATAACATGTTGCCGATACTTTAACATATGAAACTGGCAGTTTAAAGCCCTAATGACCAAGGTTGCAGAAGTGTAAACCTTCTTTTACCCCATCTATCCAGTGCCCTGGAGTCTCAGAAGGGGTAAGATTTTTAGCAGTAGAGGCCTTAATGCCCTTGGGCCTCAGTGAAATGGTCTCTGGATCCACAATAAGATTTTTAAAAAGGAACTTGTGTGACTCAGGGACCCTGTAATATCTGTCAGGTTTTCGGGAGCAGGAGGCAAGGAATCAGGGGCCAAACTAGATTCCGAAAAAGCATCATCAACCATGTCTACTACAGGAGGAATAGCTAAAGGTCTACGCTGAGGTAGGAGTAAGAAATCCCTAAGCCTCTTTTCTGAATCAGAAAAATCCTGGCTTTCCCAGTGGAAATGCTCCCTTAAAGTATGTAAGGTTTCCCCAAAAGAAAAATCCGCTGGAGGGGAAGCAGAGGGAATGGAGTCCTCTGCGTCAGAATCCTCATAAGCAGATAAGGGGAAATCCAGATAGTCAGAAGAATCAGAAAAATCAGAATACTGGTCAGAAGATTCATAAACAACTTCAGTCCTAGGCCTCTTAGAAGGGGGGGGGAGGGGGGTTGGCTACCCCGGATTAGAGTTATTAGATCTTCAGCCATTCTTATCATTTGGTTTTTTTTAGGCATAGAGGCCTGAACATGTGGCCTGGGCATCAAGTTCTTTAGGCATGGTTTGAGATTTAGGCCTAAGTGAAGGAGGTGTCGGTAAGTCTGTAAGCCTGAATACACCCTCAGAAGCCGGTGCCTGCACAGGGGCTCCAGACTCATCCAAGGCAGAGACACCTGCGGGTTCCATAGTTGAAGCATCTCGCAGCATACCGGACTCCGAATGGGTCTCAGTAAAGGCCTACAAATCAGAAGTAGCGGGTATCAGGGGCTGCAAAAGCGCCTCACTGAGTACCTGCGAACTGGCGACTGGCTTAGGAGAAGCGTCGTCGGCAGTTTTGGACCTCGGCAGCCTGTGTCTGTCTTTATCTTTGCTTTTTTCGGAATCCCGGTAGTCAGATGGCTAACCGACGACATTTCAGGATAAAGTACAGTTTTGTACCTACCATAAATGTAGATGTCCAATAGGTATGCATCTGCAGTCATAACATATGGGTTGTCCTGCCTCAGGCAGCCCTCGGTCGGCCCGATTCCAAAGTCTGGGTCTGGCCCCGGCTGATGTCGCACTTCACCCGACGTCATAGCTCCTGGGGTATAAAGGCATCAGCCGACGCCATTTTCCTCAGTGTTTCTTGCCCCAGATGCCAGGTGCCCTCTAGGAAGGCTAAATTTGGATAAATGTTGAAAATTCCAAACAGTAGCAAACAAAAAATATATATACATACAAACAAATACACCATAATAGATTCCCCCAGTTAGCTGAAAGAGGGGTAAGCACCCTAGGAATACCACAGAGGGGAAGGAGGGTGGGTAATCCTGACTGCAGATGCATACCTATCGGACATCTACATTTATGGTAGGTACAAAACTGTACTATGTCCTTCAAGGATGCATCTGCAGTCATAACATATGGGTAGAATACCATAGCCAAACTGGGGGAGGAGGCACTAAGATAAAGATGGTGTAGTTAAGATCCCTTGTAAAACTGCAGTTGCAAAGCCTGCTCGGGATCTGGAGTATAAGGGAAGATTGTAATGCTTGGCAAATGTATGCACGGAGCTCCAAGTAGCAGCTTCTAAAATGTCTTTGGTAGCCACTCCTCGTAGAAAAGCTGTAGTGGTGGCTGTAGCCCTTGTGGAGTGAGGCCTGATATTTTCAGGAGTTGTTTTTCCATGAAAAGAGTAACAGAATCGAATGCAATTTCCTATCCATTTTGAAATTGTCTGTTTGGAAATTGCTTTTCCTTGCACTCCTGTTGCATATGCTACCAGAAGTTGGTCAGTTTTTCTGCTGGTCTTAGTTCTGTCCAGGTAGTAGCGCAGTTGTCTATGTACATCTAAGGTGTGTAGTAGTTTTTCCCCCCTGTTCTGTGGGTTAGGGAAGAACGTAGGTAAATGAATAGCTTGGTTCAAGGATACCCTGGACACCACCTTTGGCATGAAAGTAGGATTGGTTCTCAGAGACACTCTATCCTGGTGAAAGATAAGGAAAGGCTGTACTGCCATTAATGCCTGTAGCTCTGAAACCCTTCTAGCAGAAGTGATTGCCAGAAGGAAGGCAGTTTTCCAAGATAAGAACTGTAAGTCTGCTGATGCAGCTGGTTCAAAGGGGGGAAGTGTTAATTTTTCCAGCACAAAATTGAGATCCCATGCAGGTAGAGGTGGTTTCCTTGGAGGTTTTACATTTTTGATCCCTCTTAGAAATTGTCTGAGGAGAGGTTGAGAGAAGATAGGAGGATCCATGTTGTACTCTGCTGAAATTGCTGAAGCATGAATCTTAATGGAAGAATAGGACAGGCCATTGTGGAACAGTTCTGCTAAGTATTCTAGGATATGTGCTAGGTTTGCAATTGTGACATCTGTTCCCTTTGATGCACTCCAAATGAGGAATCTCTTCCATTTGGCTGAGTATGTTTTCCTTGTGGAGGGTCTGCAAGCCTCCAGGATAATATCCTTGACTCTCTGAGATAAAGCAGGCTGGTTTTGTTTTATGCAATTTTCCAGGCGGTTAGCTGCAGAGTTTTCAAGTTTGGATGCAGGGTCTTGTAGTTGTTCTGTGTTAGAAGTAAAGGCCATAGAGGTAGAGGCCATGGGTTCGTCCGAGACATGCTTCTCAGTAACGGATACCAATGTTGCCTTGGCCAGTCTGGAGCTATCAGAATTACCTTTGGCTGTTCCTCCCTGATCTTCAGTAGAACTTTGTACATCAATGGGAGAGGTGGGAAGGCATAAACTGTCAGGGCCTTCCAGCTGAAAGAAAGGGAGTCCACCCTCCAGGCCTGTGGGTGGTATTCTCTTGAGCAGAATTTCTTCAGTTGGTGGTTGAGTGGGGAGGCGAACAGGTCTACTTCTGGCCTTCCCCATGTCCTTGTTATGGTTTTGAGGATATCTGGATGCAGCATCCATTCGTGAGCATCCGTGGTAGTTCTGCTTAATTTGTCTGCTAGAATATTCTCTTTTCCTGGTACAAATTTGGCCTGCAGTTGAATGTTGAGATTCAGGCCTAGGTTCCACAGCTCCATTGTCATCCGGCATAAAGGGTAGGAGTGCGTGCCTCCCTGTTTGTTGATGTACCACATGACTGTGGTATTGTCCGTCCTTATCAGCAGGGGTCCTTGCTGAAGGAATGATTTGAATGCCTCTATTGCATGCTTCACTGCCAGCATCTCCTTTAGATTTATGTGTAGATTCAGCTGGTCTTGGGACCATAGGCCTTGGATACACTTGTCTTCCATGTGTGCGCCCCAGCCTAGGTCTGAGGCGTCCGTGGTGATGGTCTGCCTTGGCTCTGGTTTGTGGAAAGGTAACCCTCTGTTGGTCTTGCAGGCCTGAGCCCACCACAGGAATTCCTTTTTCAGGCGTGGAATGATTGGTATCATGGTTTCTAGACTGTGTCTGTGTTGAGACCATACATTTCTTAGGTACCATTGTAATTTCCTCATATATAGTCTGGCATGTGGTATCAAGATTATGCAGGATGCCATGTAATCAGGGCCTGCAGGACTTTCCTTGCAGTAAGCTGAGTTTGCCTTGTCAATGCCGTGAAGTAGACTGGAAGTTGTTTTTGTTTTTCTTCTGTGAGAAAAGCCATCTGAGTTATTGTGTCCAGTTCTGCACCCAAAAATGTTATCCTTTGAGATGGCACTAGTCTTGACTTTTGTATGTTGACTGTGTATCCCCCAAAGCTTGTAGCAGTTGTATGACATAGGCCAAATCCTTTATTATTTTTGTTTTGTTGTCCGCTTGTATTAGGCAGTCGTCCAGGTATGGGTAGATTTGAATTCCCTGAAGCCTGCAATGTGCAATTACTGATGCCAGGCATTTCGTGAATACTCTAGTAGATAAGCCAAAGGGCAATGCTGAGAATTGATAATGCTCTGATCCTGCAAGAAATCTGAGGTGTCTTCTGCAATCTGGTCGTATAGGGACGTGCAGGTATGCCTCCTTGAGATCTAGAGTCACCAGCCAAGACTCCTTGCCCAACATGGGAAGAAGTTGCTGTAGGGTCAGCATCTTGAATTTTGGTACAATGAGATATGTGTTCAGTGTGGACAAGTTGAGAATAGGCCTCCATTGAGTTTCTTTTCTTGGTACAAGGAATAGTCTGGAGTAAAATCCTTGGCCTTGTTCCATAGATGGTACCTTTTCTATTGCTCTCATCCTTAGTAAGTTGATGACCTGTTTTAGAGCCTCTGTCTTCTGGCTTGGTGGAAGGTTTGGCATTCCTCTCTTTTTTGGTAAAGTGTGGAAGTGAAACCTGTAGCCTTTGTCTATTGTTTGCAAAGTCCATTTGTCTCCTGTGATGCAATGCCAGTTTTTTGAAAATAAAGCTAACTTTTCGCCCAAGGGCGCTTCTAATTGTTCCCTGGCAGGCGGAATCAGAGCCAAGTCATTGTGTCTGTCCTGTGGAAGTGGTTGCAGTCGCAGATGTGGAGGCACTCCTCTGATTGTCAGGTTGCCACTAACGGCCCCTGTAGGCACCCCTTGATTGACCTCTGCCTCTTGGGCGTCTATTTCTGCCTCTCTGTGCTCTGGTGGTGTCTGGAAAGGACCAATTCTTTGAAGGCCAATTTCTGCTGAACCTCGGGGGTTGGACCTGCAGAAAATCCTTGACTGTTTGCACTGATTTTGCCTTTTCTTCCACTTTCTTTAGTGCCTCCTGTGCAGGGGAGCCAAATAAACTTTGTTTCTCCATAGGAGCATCTAGGAGTTTAGATTTTACATGGTCTGGTAAGGATTGCTCTTTTAACCAGGCATGCCTTCGAATCACAGCTCCAGTCATAGCTGATCTAAATGAAGCCTCCAGTGCATCATAGCCGCATTTTAAAAAATGATTACTGACCTGCTGAGAATTATGTACCAACTCCTGAAGGGACTTACGGTCTTAAAGGTTCAGGAGAGGAAAGCTTTTTATTTAGCTGATCTAACAAAAATTCCTGGTACTGTATCATGTGAAATTGACAGTTTAAAGCCCTGGCAGAAAGAGTAGCAGATGTATACACTTTTTTACCCCATCTCTCTAATGCTCTTGATTCTCTTTCAGAGGGTAGGGGGTTTTTGGCAGAGGCAGCTGCAACACCCTTGGGACCCTGAGAAATGGTTTCTGGATCTGCAGCGTGGGCCTTGTACAAGTGGAAATGAGAATCCGGGACCCTGTAATATCTGTCAGGTTTGGCCGGGGGAAGAGAATCAGGTGCAGTACTGACATCATTATACACATCATCAATTACAGTTAGAACAGGTGGTATGGCTAGAGGCTTATGCTGTGGTAAGTGTAAAAAAGTCCTTGGCCTTTTCCTAGAATCAGAAAGGTCCTGACCCTGCCATTGGAAATGTTCCCTCATTGAATGTAGAGTTTCCCTAAATGAAAATTCTTCTGGGGGGGAGGCAGAAGGAATGGAGTCCTCTGCATCCGAATCCTCATAAGGTGAGTATGGGCCTTCCTGATGGTCTGATACATCTGATCCATCCAAGGAATAGTCAGAGGAAAGAGGTTCAGGAGGTTCAGTCCTAGGCCTTTTTTCAGGAGGGGGTTGTGAGGCCCTGTCTGGGTGAGGTTGGGATCCCCTGATCAAAGAAATAAGGTCCTCAGCAAGGCTGAGTATTTGAGAACTTGAGGAAGGCCTGTGAGGTGGAGCTTTTGTAGGTAAGGCCTTGGAAAGTTTAGCTGCTTTAGCCCTGGAGAAGGCCTTAATGGACATAGAAGCAGGGGGTCTAGCTGCCCCACGTGCAGGAGTAGAAATGTCCAACGGAATGGTGTCGGACAATTCTAGTGTGCCTGCTTCCTCGGTAGGAATTTCTGTAGCCGACTCCGCTGGGGCCTCTGAGGCCTCGGTCGTCGGAGGCCTGCTTGCGGCCGGAGGAAGAACCGAGGACTCGGTTTCAGCCGAAACAGAGACACTTGCGGTAGGCCTAACCGTGGTTTCAGCCGAAACCGCGGGCCGCGAGTGTCGGTCCTTTTCCTTGCGTTTTTTAGCTAAATGAGTAGTCGGAGTCTCCGACGGCATTTTTATATGCAAAAGCGGGACCAAAAAAACTCTTCTGCAAACTCCGACCGACGTCTAAGTGTCCGTCGGTTGAAGGAGGCACAGACTAAACAAGCTGATACGTCGTGGTCTGGGCCTAAGCAAGGAAGGCAGTAAGAGTGGAAATCCTTATGAGGTATTTGTTTCCCACAAGTTAAACAATTATTTACTTTTTCTGACCGGCTGAGGCAAGAAAGAGTCCCCAACGGGGTACTTAGCTTTTTAAAAGTCTTCGGTAGCTGAAATCTCTGGATCTGACCGACCGGCACTTGCGAACAGCTTCTGCTTCGGGCACCGCACGGCAAGAAAGACTGAGGAAAATGGCGTCAGCTGATGCCTTTATACCCCAGGAGCTATGACGTCGGGTGAAGTGCGACATCAGCCAAGGCCAGACCCAGACTTTGGAATCGGGCCGACCGAGGGCTGCCTGAGGCAGGACAACCCATATGTTATGACTGCAGATGCATCCTTGAAGGACATCTAAACCGAGAACCGAAATATTTAGAGGCGAAAATATACTGACAACGGATAGTGCATTGATTAAATAAAGCACAAAACCGACAGCAAGGTACATCGTGGTCAGGGCCTAGGCAAGGAATACAGTACCAATGAAAATCTTTATGAGGTATTTGTTTTCCACAAGTAATGCAATTATTAACTTTTATTGACATTGGTATGGAGCAAGAAAAGGTTTCCCCAATGGGGTATTTAGCTTTAGTTGAAGACTTCGGTTCTGAAACTCGAAAACGAAAATTTCAGGAGTCGGCCGATCAGCACTTGCGAAATGCTTCTGCTTCAGGCACCGCACAGCAAATAAGACTGGGGTAATGGCGTCGGCTGCATGTTTTATACCCTTGATGAGCTGACGTCATGGAAGAAGGGACAGCAACCGACAGAGGACCCACGACTTTTTTAATCAGACTGACTGAGGGCTACCTGCAAGCAGATAACCCAAATGTAATGAATGCAACAGTGAAACACGAAGAACATCTGGATGGACTTAACATGGCCTGCAAGGGCTGCTCATTTAGTACTTACCTATGAATCTATGCCTGCACAAGTATACACTGAGGGACAGTATTAGATAAATTAAAATAGATATTGAGAAGTTAACACCTACACTTTACATGACTAAGACTGTCTCACAATGGAATTTTTTTAAAGATATCAAATTCTGAAAAGTGAAGCTATCCCTCTCTGCTGTTAATCAACAAGCACCTTACCAAATTTCATGTTACAGCAGATTCTTAGAGCACTTTGTTCTTTTCTATGTGGCATTAGATTGTTCATCAAATTGTATTTAATCAAAATTAACAGTTATATAGCAGTTCCTAATGACTGGAAACACAAGTCAAAAGGTCACAAAACAGTCAAAGTATAATAGGGGAAAAACAACAGATAAATGAAAATATGTATTGGTTCTTAGAATGGTAATGCTTCAGAGACGCAAGTTATGAACTTGGCATAGGAAACAGAAATTAAATATTATGGGGAGCCATTAACTCTAGGCCCAAACTAAAATAGTGACCACATCTTAACTCACCAAAAATAAATCCTCATAACGATACTATTGATGAAAAACTATAGATTAACAAATGTGGCCTGCAAAAAGAAAAAAAAAAACAAACAAATTACGTGAGAAGTAAACACTGGTAAAAAGGCTAATTAGAATCACAGTGAACTTGCAAATTAAACTTTCGGCTTTTCCCGGTTAGGGGTCGCCACAGCAGAACTCCGGTCTGCTAATGATTGGCAGTACATTTTTACGTGCTGGCTTGCCGGGCCTAACGCACAACCTTCAACGAAGGAACGCCCATTCACGCATGTTGACACACAGAAGATGCTCTAACTGAGAATGGAACGTGCAACGTCTAACTGTGAGGCGACAACGCTACCGCAGCACCAAATTAAATATCTGAAAACCGCTTACTTTGGTTGCTTTGACAGAATTATCAGCCAATATAATCAAATCACAATGTAAAGCACATGTGAACATTCTAAACGACAAACATAAATCTCTTACAGCAATGACAACACTACTACTACAGAGAAAAAATGTACTGACCTTGTGCGCCGGGATAAGGTTTATAAGAATAGAGTCGAGCAACTCCTGACTTACTCCATCCCCTTCCACAATTATAGAACTCATTAAGTCCAGCATGTGTAGGTGTATCTTCTGATTGTGACTATTGCTAAAAGAAAAACATAACAGAGCTTACCAATGTTACAAAAAAAGTTTACATTTGTTCTATACATTGAAATTATATATATTGTGTTTGCTTTCCAAAAATAAAAATGAGGGCTTTGTCAAAAAAGAGAAGTTATGTTTTATCATAACGCTCCATCTGTGTTGCAGATCTTTATTCATTCATTACTGTTAGGACTTCAATTCCTTCCTCGGAACTGACACGGCCATTACCAAGCTCGCGCCAGCCAAAAACTCTCAGCTAAGACCTACCCAAAATGCCCTCTCATAGTCTCTTCAGATAGCATTTGCCCGCCATTATATTATAGAAATAATAAAAAAAGAAGTTATATTCTTACTAAAGCGTTCCATCTGAGTAGTAGACTTCATTCTTCTGCACATATGGGTATATGGATCTGATTCGGATCCGAGCCAGCAAAAACTTTTCAAGCATCAGCTCCGTGCTCCAAGCTCCTCCCTTACCTATATTAAATCACTTCCTCCTATCTAGCCCCAGATCAAATTTGCTGACACTAAATGGCAACATAACCACAATTCTAAACAGGAAAAAACCTGAAGAGTGAGGGAGATGGAGGGAGGGAAGGTGCAGAAGAATGAAGTCTACTACTCAAGATGGAACGTTATGGTAAGAACATAAAGTACAGTTGTGTACCTACCATAAATGTAGATGTTAGAGTGTATTCACTGTTGCAGTCATTACTCTTGGGTTATCCTGCTGGCAGACTACCCGCAGTCGACCTGAATTCCAAAGTCTAGGACCTAGACTTTGGAATTCAGGCCAACTGCAGGTAGCCAGTCAGCAGGATAACCCAAGAGTAATGACTGCAACAGTGAAACACGATGAACATCTTCTTTATCTGAAGTAGTTGACTTCATTCATTCTGCACATATGGGACAGAGTCCCCAGCTACTAATATTCCTGAGAGGCCCTTATGGAAGGATATTTCTGAGCACCGCAGAGCCAAAGGATGCTCTCCCTCTAGAAATAAGATCCAATTTACAATGAGAGATGAATGCGTGCGAAATGGCCCAAGTCGCTGCCGCACAGATATCGTCTAACGGAACTCTTGACCAGAAAGCTGCAGCAGAAGTGGCCATTGCTCTAGTGGAATGAGCCTTCAATACACCAGGAGGAGACAAACCTTTGTCCTTATAAACCTGAGCAATACAAAGAGTTATCCACCTTGCTAAGGACACTTTCGAAACTGCTTTGCCCAAAAATGGTTTAGAAAAGGATACAATTGATCCGACCTCCTGAAGGGTTTTAGTCCTATGGAGGTAAAAACGAAGCTTACATTCACCTCTATTTTGGAAATTTGGGAAGAAGACTGGCAAATTTATAGACTGATTAATATTGGCTGCTGAGGACACCTTGGGAAGAAAGGAAGGGTTCGTACGAAGCAAAACCCTATCCTTGTGGAAAACCAAATACGGGGGCAAGGAGGATAAAGCCTGCAACTCTGAAACTCTCTTGGCTGAAGTGATGGCGACCAAGAAGGCTGTCTTCCACGACAAACTTCATCGGAACTGAACCGGCTGGCTTGAAAGGGGGAGAGGTCAAAGCCTGAAGGACTAAAGTCAGATCCCAGGGGAGCATTGTTTCTTTAACTGGCAGTCGCAATAAAAAAGTGCCTTTCAGGAAAGCTTTAAGCCAAAGCAACCTTATTTTCACCCACACGAAAATTAGAGATGGCAGCCACCTGAACCTTGATGGTGGAAGCACTAGCGCCTGATCGAAAAAGATCTGCCAGAAAATCCAGTATGACCAGAACGGGAGCAGCAAACGGGTTCAGATTGCGCTGAGAAGCCCAAACACAAAAATGTCTCCACTTGCTACTGTAGAGTTTCCTAGTGGAGGCTTTAAGAGAAGCTACCAGAATATTCTTAACAGGGGACGAAAGTCCGGGAGTCCTGATGATCATGGGAACTGGAGCAGCCACGCCGTCAGCTTGAGACTGTCCAGTTTGGACAGGGGCAAGTCCGATGGGTGAGAAATCAGATCCGGGCATGGATCTAGAGTCCATGGAGGAGCCAACAGGTGAGGCCATAGGAAGGGAAACCACACGTGACGCGGCCAGAAGGGAGCTATAAGAATCACTTTGCACTGCAGCCAGCAAGCTCTCTGAAGGAACTTTGGAATAAGAGGTAAAGGGGGATAAGCATATAGTAGCCCGGGAGGCCAAGCATGGACTAGAGCGTCCCTGGGGACATCCCCCGGAGGGGGGATCAGAGCAAAGAAGTTGCTGCACTTCACGTTGGAAGGAGATGCAAAGAGATTGCAGCAAGGTTGACCCCAAACACGGAAGATCTTCTCCGCCACAGACCGATTCGGAGACCACTCATAAGGCAGAAGGATTGCCCTGCTGAGACTGTCCGCTAGAATGTTGGAGCGTCCCGTGATATGCATTGCTATGAGAAACCGGCTGGTGGATATGGCCCACTCCCAAACCCTCATAGCCTTGCAACAAAGGGGATAGGATCGGGTCCCTCCCAGTTTGTTTATATACCAGACTACAGACATGTTGTCTGACTGAATGGCTACCATCCCCAGAGGTAGGACAGGGTGGAAGGCTCTCAACGCTAAAAGCATTGCCCTCATCTCCAGGACACTGATGTGTAGCTTGGTCTCTGGAGGGGACCACATGCCTTGGACCATTCTTTCCAAGAAGTGACCCCCGCCCCCCCCCCCCGAGCTGGGAAGCATCCGTGGTCACTGTGGCTTGAGCCAGAGGGGCTAGAAAGTTGCGCCCCGCAAAAATGTTTGCCGATTGAAGCCACCACTGTAGTGACGTTCTGCATGTCCGATTGATTCGATGTGGAAATCCATCGGCAGGTCTAGCCAGGACCATTGAAAGTACAGTTTTGTACCTACCATAAATGTAGATGTCCGATAGGTATGCATCTGAAGTCATCACATATGGGTTGCCCTGCCTCAGGCAGCCCTTCGGTCGGCCGGATTCCAAAGTCTGCGTCCGGCGTCGGCTGATGTCGCCCTTTCCCCGACGTCAGAGCGTCTGGGGTATAAAAGCGTCAGCCGACGCCATCTTCCTCAGTTTTTCTTGCCCCAGATGCCAGGTGCCCTCTAAGGAAGGCTAAATTTGGAGAAATGCAATAAAAATCCAAACATGCACAATAATATATATATATAAAAACAAATACACCATAATAGATTTCCCCCAGCTAGCTATTAGAGGGGTAAGTACCCAAGAATACCACAGAGGGGAAGGAGGGAGGGTAAACCTGACTGCAGATGCATACCTATCGGACATCTACATTTATGGTAGGTACAAAACTGTACTATGTCCTTCAAGGATGCATCTGCAGTCATCACATATGGGTAGAATACCATAGCCAATCTGGGGGTGGAGGAACTAAGAAAAGGATGGTGTAGCTAAGATACCCAGCAGGACAGCCGTAGCAAAGCCTGCTCTGGATCTGGAATATAAAGGTAAATTGTAATGCTTGGCAAATGTATGCACGGAGCTCCATGTGGCAGCTTCTAAAATGTCCTTGGTAGCCACCCCTCTTAAGAAGGCTGTGGAGGTGGCTGTGGCTCTCGTGGAATGAGGTCTAATGTTAGCTGGTACAGTCTTTCCATGAAAGGAGTAACAAAAGCAAATGCAATTTCCTATCCATTTTGAAATTGTCTGTTTGGAAATTGCTTTTCCTTGAGTACCAGCAGCATATGCTACCAACAGCTGGTCAGCTTTTCTGAAACCTTTAGTTCTGTCCAAGTAGTAGCGCAACTGTCTGTGAATGTCCAGGGTGTGCAGAAGTTTCTCCCCTTTGTTTTGTGGATTTGGGAAGAAGGTAGGCAAGTGAATGGTTTGATTTAATGAAATCCTGGATACCACCTTTGGCATAAATGTAGGAATAGTTCTCAATGAAACTCTGTCCTGATGAAAAATAATGAATGGCTGTACTGCCATCAGGGCCTGCAACTCCGAAACTCTTCTTGCTGAAGTTATGGCCAGAAGGAAGGCAGTCTTCCATGAAAGGTACTGTAGATCTGCAGATGCTGCTGGTTCAAATGGAGGCAGCGTTAGTTTTTCCAACATGAAGTTAAGGTCCCAAGCAGGTAGAGGTGGTTTCCGAGGAGGTTTGATGTTTTTGATTCCTCTTAGAAACTGTCTTAGGAGAGGATGAGAGGTGGATCAGTATTGTACTCTGCTGAAATTGCTGAAGCATGAATTTTAATGGAAGAGTAAGACAGACCATTGTGGAACATTTCTGCCAAATATTCCAGGATACTTGCCATGCTCATCACTGTCGCATCTAGGCCCTTTGTGGTGTTCCAAATGAGAAACCTTTTCCATTTTGCTGAATATGCCTTTCTTGTGGAAGGGCGGCGAGCTTCCATAATAATATCCTTCACTCTCTGGGATAGCTTATCCTGAGGAGGAGTCAAGGTATTCTCCAGGCTGTTAGTTGCAAGGTTTTCAGTTTGGAATGTAGAGTTTTGTATCTGTGCTGTGTCAGTAGTAGTGGCCATAGAGGAAGAGGCCATGGTTTCGTACGTGACATGCTCCTTAGCAGTGGGTACCAGTGCTGTCTTGGCCAGTCCAGAGCTATCAGAATCACTTTTGGCTGCTCTGTCCTGATCTTCAGTAACACCTTGGTCATTAATGGGATAGGTGGAAATGCATACACTATTAGATTTCTCCAGCTGAAAGAGAGGGCATCCACTTTCCACGCTTGTGGGTGGTATGTCCTTGAGCAGAATTTCTTCAGTTGATGATTGTGGGGGGATGCAAATAGATCAATGTCCGGCCTCCCCCAAGATTGTGTTATCTGTAGAAATATGTCTGGGTGCAGCATCCATTCGTGCGCACCCATGATATTTCTGCTTAAGCTGTCCGCCAGTGTATTGTCTTTCCCTGGCACAAACTGAGCTTGCAGCTGTATATTGAGTTTCAAGGAAAGATCCCATAGTTTCATTGCCATTCTGCAAAGAGGGTAGGAATGGGTACCTCCTTGCTTGTTTATGTACCACATAACTGTGGTGTTGTCTGTCCTTATTAGTAGGTGGCCTTGATGCAGAAAGAGTTTGAAGGCCTCGATTGCATGTATCACTGCTAGCATTTCTTTTTGATTTATGTGCATGCGTAGCTCCTTTTGTGACCACTGTCCTTGGATAACTCTGCCCTCCATGTGTGCTCCCCAACCTAGGTCTGAAGCGTCGGTTGTAATGGTTTGGGAGGTTTTTGGCTTTGTGAAGGGCAACCCCCTGTTGGACTGGCTGGCCTGAGCCCACCACAGAAATTCCTTTTGAAGGCATGGAATGAGTGGGATTAAAGTTTCTAAACTGTGACTGTGCTGAGTCCATAATCTCCTTAGGTACCACTGTAGCTTTCTCATATGTAGCCTTGCTTGTGGAATCAAAAGAATACAGGATGCCATGTAACCCAGGGCCTGCAGGATTTTCCTTGCAGTCAGCTGAGTTTGTCTTGTCAGATTCTTGAAGTAATCCGGTAGTTGTCTTTGTTTTTCTTCTGTGAGATAAGCCATTTGGGTGGTTGTATCTAGATCCGCACCCAGAAAGGTTATTCTTTGGGATGGAACAAGTCTTGATTTGTGCATGTTGACTGTATATCCCAAGGCCTGCAGAAGATTGATGGCATAATTTAAGTCCTTTACCAAAGTTTGTTGGCTGTCCGCTTGTATAAGGCAGTCGTCCAGATATGGGTATATTTGAATCCCCTGAAGTCTGCAGTGTGCTATTACTGATGCCAGGCATTTCGTGAATACTCTGGGCGCAGTAGATAAGCCAAAGGGCAATGCTGAGAATTGATAATGCTCTGGCCCTGCAAGAAATCTGAGGTGTCTTCTGCAACTTTGTCTGATAGGGACATGCAGGTATGCCTCCTTGAGGTCTAGAGTCACCAGCCAAGACCCCTTGCCCAGCATGGGAAGGAGTTGCTGTAGAGTCAGCATTTTGAATTTTGTCACAATGAGATAAGTATTCAGTGCGGACAAGTTGAGAATTGGTCTCCATTGATTTTCTTTTCTTGGAACAAGGAATAGTCTGGAGTAAAATCCTTGGCCTTGTTCTGAAAGAGGAACTTTTTCTATGGCTTTCATTTGTAGTAAGTTTAAGATTTGTTTCAAAGCCTCTGCCCTTTGATTTGGTGGCAGACCTGGCATGCCTTTTCTTTTTGGCAATGTGTGGAAATGGAACCTGTATCCGTTGTCTATTATTTGCAGTGTCCATTTGTCTCTTGCAATGCTGTGCCAATTTTTTGAGAATAAAGAAAGCTTTCTGCCCAAAGGTGCTTCTAATTGAGCCCTGGTTGGCGGAGTCAAAGCAAAGTCATTGAGTTTGTCCTTGTGCAGCAGTTGCAGGTCCTGCACTACCTGTCTGGTTTGGAGGCTGCCATTGACTGCCTCTGTAGGAGCCCCTAGCTTGCCCTCTACCTCTGGCACGCCTGTTCCTGCCTCTCTGAAATCTTTCTGTGTCCGGAAAGGACCAATTCTTGGAAGGCCAATTTCTGCTGAATCTTGGTGGTTGGACTTGAAGAAAATCCTTAACTGTTTGTACAGATTTTGCCTTTTCCTCAAATTTCTTTAGGATCTCTTGAGCAGTGGAACCAAATAACTTTTGCTTTTCCAGTGGAGCATCCAAAAGCTTAGCTTTAACATGGTCTGGTAGAGATTGTTCCTTCAGCCAAGCATGCCTACGTATGACTACACCTGTCATTGCAGACCTACATGAAGCTTCCAATGCATCATAAAGTACAGTTTTGTACCTACCATAAATGTAGATGTCCGAACTGGATAGCATCTGCAGTCATAACAACTGGGTAGAATACCATAGCCAACTAGGGGAGGAGGATAAAAGTAGATTATGGTGTGTTTAGGATCCCTTGCAGTACAGCAGTGGCAAACCCTGCTCGGGATCTGGAATATAGAGGCAAATTATAATGCTTGGCAAATGTATGCACGGAGGTCCAAGTAGCCGCCTCAATAATGTCTTTGGTTGCCACTCCTCGTAAGAAGGCTGTGGTAGTGGCTGTTGCCCTTGTAGAATGAGGTCTTATGTTCTGTGGAATTGGTTTTCCATGGAAGGGGTAACAGAATCGTATGCAATTTCCTATCCATTTGGAGATTGTCTGTTTGGAAATAGCTTTTCCTTCCCTTCCTGTTGCATAGGCTACAAAAAGTTGGTCAGTCTTTCTGCTATTTTCTGTTCTGTCCAAGTAGTAGCGTAGCTGATTATGTACATCCAAGGTATGCAGTATTCTTTCCCTCTGTTTTGTGGGTTGGGAAAGAAGGTAGGTAGGTGGATTGCCTGGTTTAAAGACACTCTGGATACCACCTTAGGCATAAATGTAGGATTAGTCCTCATGGACACTCTATCTTGATGGAAGATTAGGAAGGGTTGCACTGCCATTAAGGCCTGTAGTTCTGAAACCCTCCTTGCTGAAGTAATTGCCAGTAGGAAAGCAGTTTTCCATGACAGGTGTTGTAGGTCTGCTGTTGCTGCTGGTTCAAAGGGTGATAGTGTCAACTTTTCTAGCACAAAGTTTAAGTCCCAAGCTGGTAATGGTGGTTTCCTTGGAGGTTTTACATTCTTGATTCCTCTGAGGAACTGCCTGAGCAAAGGGTGCGAAAAACAGGTGGATCAAAGCTGTATTCTGCTGAAATAGCTGATGCATGTATCTTGATGGAGGAGTAGGACAGGCCTGAATGAAGAAGTTCGCCAGATACTCCAGAATGTTAGGCATATCTATGTTTGACATCTTTTCCTCTTTCCGTACTCCAAATGACAAACCTTTTCCATTTTCCAGCATAGTTCCTTCTTGTTGAAGGTCTGCGTGCTTCAAGAATAATGTCTTTAACTCTTTGGGAAAGTTCTGGATTAGCTGCTGCTATGTGATGTTCCATGCAGTCAGTTGCAACGTTTTTAGGTTTGGATGTATGATGCTGTAGTTGTTCTGAGTTAACATCAAAGGCATCAGGGTATTGGCCACATATTGTTCCGAGACATGCTCCTCAGCAGTGGGTACCAGTGTTGTCTTGGCCAGTTTGGAGCTATCAGGATTATCTTTGGACGTTCTTCCTTGATTTTTAGTAGTACTTTGTGTATCAAGGGAAGAGGTGGGAATGCATATGCTGTTAGGCCTTTCCAGCTGAAGGAGAGCGAATCCACTTTCCATGCTAGTGGGTGGAATGTCCTTGTGCAGAACTTTTTGAGCTGGTGATTGAGAGGTGATGCGAATAGATCTATCTGAGGCATTCACCATTTCTTTGAGATGGTCTTGAAGATGTCCGGGTGCAGCTTCCATTCGTGGGCATCCGATGTGGTTCTGCTTAATATGTCTGCTAGAGTATTTTCTTTTCCCGGTACAAATATTGCCTGTAACTGGATGTTGTAGCTGAGTGCCAGGGTCCACAGCTCCAAAGTCATTCTGCATAGGGGTATGAATGAGTGCCTCCCTGTTTGTTGATGTACCACATGACTGTGGTGTTGTCTGTCCTTATCATCAACTGGCCCTCTTGGAGAAATGGTTTGAACTTTTGGATTGCCAGTTTTACTGCCAGCATTTCTTTTAGGTTGATGTGCAGGTGAAGTTGATCCTGTGTCCACAATCCTTGCACGCATTTGTCCAGCATGTGGGCCCCCATCCTAGGTCTGAAGCGTCTGTTGTGATGGTCTGGCTTGCTTGACATCTGCGAAAGGGTAGGCCTGGGTTTGACTGACATGCCTGAGTCCACCATAGGAACTCCTGCTTTAAGCATGGAATTAGTGGGATTTCTGTTTCTAGGCTGTGTCTGTGTTGGGACCATAAATTCTTTAGGTACCACTGTAGTTTTCTCATATGTAGTCTGGCAAATGGGACCAAGATTATGCATGATGCCATGAAGCCCAAGGCCTGCAGTACTTTTCTTGCTGTTAACTTGTTCAGTTTTGTTAGTGCCAAGAAGTAAAGAGGGAGTTCTTTTTGTTTTCCTGTAGTCAGGAATGCCATTTGTTTTACTGTGTCCAATTCCGCGCCCAAGAATGTCCTTGTTTGGGATGGTATCAGCCTTGACTTTTGTAAATTGACTGTGTATCCCAGTGCTTGTAGCAAGTAAATGACCCTTTGTAAATCTGTTGTCAGCTTGCTTTTGTTGTCCCCTTGTAGCAGGCAGTCGTCCAGGTATGGTTAAATTTGAATTCCCTGTAGTCTGCAATGGGCGATTACTGATGCCAGGCATTTTGTGAATACTCTGGGCGCAGTAGATAAGCCAAAGGGCAATGCTGAGAATTGATAGTGCTCTGATCCTGCAAGAAATCTGAGGTATCTTCTGCAGATTGGTCGAATGGGGACGTGCAGGTATGCCTCCTTGAGATCTAGAGTTACCAGCCAAGACTCCTTGCCCAGCATGGGAAGAAGTTGCTGTAGGGTCAGCATTTTGAATTTTGGGACAATGATGTATGTATTTAAGGTGGACAGGTCGAGAATTGGTCTCCAACTTTTTTCCTTTCTTGGAACTAGGAATAGTCTGGAGTAGAACCCCTTTCCTTGCTCTGCTGTTGGCACTCTTTCCACAGCTCTCATGTTTGCTAACTCCATTATCTGTTGTAGTGCCTCTGTTTTTTGATTTGAAGGTAGATTTGGCATTCCTCTTTTGACTGGTAGTGTGGAAGTGAAACCGGTAACCTTGATCTATGGTTTGTAAAATCCACTTGTCTTTTGTTATGTAGTGCCAGTTCTTTGAAAATAAGGTTAACTTTCCGCCTAGAGGAGCTGCTATTTGTTCCCTGGTAGGCGGATTTAGGGTTAAGTCACTGTGGTTGTGCTGATGTAGTGGCAGTGGTTGTGTCTGTGCCTCTGTTGTTACCTTGCCACTGTCGTCCTCTGTAGGCACCTCCTCTGGATTGGTTTCTGCCTCTGGAACGTCTATTCCTGCCACTTTGAAATTTTGTGGAGTCAGGAAAGGAGCAATTTTTGGCAGGCCAGTTCCTGCTAAACCTTGGGGGTTGAACCTGCAAGAAATCTTTAACCGTTTGAACAGATTTTGCCTTTTCTTCCATTTTCTTCATAACCTGCTGGGCAGGTGTACCAAACAAACTTGTCTTATCCATAGGAGCATCTAGCAACTTAGCTTTAACATGATCCGGTAAAGCTTGCTCCTTTAGCCATGCATGCCTTCTTATCACTGTGCCAGTCATGGCTGATCTAAATGAAGCCTCCAGTGCATCATAGCCACATTTTAAGGAATGGTTGCTAACCTGTTGTATGTTATTTACCATTTCTAATACATATTTCTTATCAAGAGATTCATCAGTGGTTAGTTTTGTAGTTAACTGATCAAGCATAAACTCTTGGTATTGTATCATGTGAAACTGACAGTTTAAAGCTCTAGCTGAGAGAGTAGCTGAAGTGTAGACCTTTTACCCCATCTGTCTAATGACCTTGCTTCCCTTTCAGAAGGAATAGGGTTTTAGCTATGGTCGGCTACTGCCTTGGGACCCTGGGATATAGTTTCGGGTCTGCAAGTGGGGCCTTGTAAAGGTGGTGATGAGTATCTGGCACCCTGTAAAATCTGTCTGGTTTGGCAGGGGCTGGGGTAAAGAATCTGGAGCGGAGCAGACATCATTGAAAGCATCATCCACCACAGAGAGAACAGGAGGTATAGCTAAGGGCCTGTGCTGTGGGAGGTGCAGAAAGGTCCTAAGTCTTTTCTGGAGTCTGAAAAATCCTGTTGCTGCCATTGGAACTGCTCTCGATGGCATGTAAGGTTTCCCCAAAGGAGAATTCTTCTGGTGGGGAAGCAGCTGGAATGGATTCTTCAGCATCAGAATCTTCAAAATTGGAGAAAGGAGCCTCTGGCTGGTCAGTTATGTCTGATTCGTCAGCAGAATCATCAGAGGACACTGGCTCAGGGGCTCTGCCCTAGGTCTCTTCTCTGGGGGCTGAGAGGCCCTGTCTGGGTGAGATTGAGATCCTCTAATTAATGAAATTAAATCTTCTGCCAAAGTAAGCATTTGAGAACTAGAAGAGGGCCTGGTTGTGGGGGGTTTAACAGGCACTGTCTTAGTAGTCTTGGCTGCTTTAGCCCTGGCGAAGGCCTTAATGGACATGGCTGCTGGAGGCCTAGCAGCACCACTTGCTGGGGTAGAGACATCCAAGGGAATGGTGTCTGATAAGTCAGTGGCAACCACCGTAGTGGATAAAATTTCTGAGGCCGATTCAAGAGTGGTAGCAGGGGCCTCAGTTGTAGAGATACGTTCAGCTGTACTTTGATCAGTTTTCTCGGTTTCGGCCGAAACCGAGACACTCCCGGTTTGCTTAACCATGGTTTCGGCCGAAACCGCGGACCGCGAGTGTCGGTCTTTATCTTTGCGTTTTTTGGCAGATTGGGTAGTCGGAGGATCCGACGGCATAATGTACGCAAAATCAGAACCAAAAAACTGTTCTGCAAACTCCGACCGACGCCTAAGCGTTCGTCGGTTGAAAGAAGCACAGGCCGAACAGGCTGCTACGTCGTGGGCTGGGCCTAAACAAGGCAGACAATAAGAGTGGAAATCTTTATGAGGTATTTGTTTCCCACAGGTTAAACAATTATTAACTTTTTCTGACATCGGCTGAGGCAAGAAAGAGTCCCCAACAGGGTACTTAGCTTTCGAAGTCTTCGAAGTAGTATTCGGTAGAAGTAATCTCTGGATCCGACCGACCGGCACTTGCGAACAGCTTCTGCTTCGGGCGCCACGCGGCAAGAAAGACGGAGGAAAATGGCGTCGGCTGATGCTTTTATACCCGAAGACCAACAGAGATGACGTCGGGTGAAGTGCGACATCAGCCGAAGCCGGACCCGGACTTTGGAATCCGGCCGACTGAAGGGCTGCCTGACGACAGGACAACCCAGTTGTTATGACTGCAGATGCATCCATGAAGGACATCCACACTGCAAGAAATGGTTGCTAACCTGCTGGGAGTTATGTACCAGATCCTGAAGGGATTTGCGATCAAGGGGTTCAGTAGAAGACAGTTTCTTATGAATTTCTTCTAACAAATACTCTTGGTACTGTATCATATAAAATTGACAATTTAATGCCCTCATGGAAAGAGTGGCAGAAGTATACACTTTTTTACCCCATCTCTCTAAAGCCCTGGACTCCTTTGCAGAGGGGAGTGGGTTCTTAGGAGTAACAGATGCAACCCCTTTAGGGTCCTGGGAAATAGTTTCAGGATCAGCAGAGTGGGCCTTGTAAAGAAAATTATGCGAGTCCGGGACCCTGTAATACCTATCGGGTTTAACAGGAGCCGGAGGCAGAGTGTCAGGGGTCATACTAGAGTCAGAGTACACATCATCAATGACATTTAAAACAAGAGGAATAGCCAAAGGTCTATGCTGAGGTAAATGAAGAAAAGTTCTTAGTCTTTTCCTGGAATCAGAATATTCCTGGCCCTGCCATTTGAAATGCTCTCTCAGAGTGAAGGGTCTCCCCAAAGGAAAGCTCTTCAGGAGGGGAGGCTGAGGGGATAGATACTTCTGCATCCGAATCCTCGAAGGCCGAAAAAGCCTCCTCCTGGTAGTCCGAGTGATCCGAGCCATCAGAGGCCTCCTCTGAGGAGAGGGGATCAGAGGGATCTACCCTGGGCCTTTTGTCTAGAGGAGGTTGGGAGCCCCTGTCCGGATGGGGCTGAGAGCCCCTGATTAAAGAGATAAGGTCCTCTGCCAAGGTTAGGATCTGGGAACTGGAAGAGGGTCCCTGAGGAATAACCCTGGGAGGCATGGCTTTAGTGTGTTTAGCAGCTTTAGCCCTGGTGAAGGTCTTAATGGACATGGATGCAGGAGGCCTGGCTGCACCACGTGCTGGTGTAGCTTTGTCTAGTGGTATGGTGTCGGAAGCTTCCAAAACACCAGTTTCTGAAGGCAATTCCATAACCGACTCAGCAGGAGCCTCTGGGGCCGAGGCTGTCGGCTGTACTGTTTCAGGGTTCGGAAGGTCCAAGGACTCTGTATCAGCCGAGACCGAGACACTCGCGGTAGGCATAGCCGCGGTTTCAGCCGAAACCGCGGCCCGCGTGTGTCGGTCCTTGTCTTTCCGTTTCTTAGTTAAATGTGAAGTCGGGGTCTCCGACGGCATTTTATATGAAAAACTAGCCCCAAAAAACTCCTCTGCGAACTCCGACCGACGTCTAAGAGTGCGTCGGTTGAAGGAAGCACAGGCTGAACAGGTCGAGACGTCGTGGTCTGGGCCTAAGCAGGGGAGGCAGTAAGAGTGGAAATCCTTATGAGGTATTTGTTTCCCACAAGTTAAACAATTATTAACTTTATCTGACATCGGCTGAGGCAAGAAAGAGTCCCCAATGGGGTACTTAGCTTTTGAAATCTTCGGTTAGCTGAATTACAGGAGCTGGCCGACCGGCACTTGCGAACTGCTTCTGCTTCGGGCACCACATGGCAAGAAAGACTGAGGAAGATGGCATCGGCTGACGCTTTTATACCCCAGACGCTCTGACGTCGGGGAAAGGGCGACATCAGCCGACGCCGGACCCAGACTTTGGAATCCGGCCGACCGAAGGGCTGCCTGAGGCAGGACAACCCATATGTAATGACTGCAGATGCATCCTTGAAGGACATCTGCCAGATTCCACTGAAGGACCCTCATGTGAAGATGTGCAAGAGGGAGGCTAGAAATTGCGGCTGCCATTGAACCAAGGGCCCTGAGAACATCAGCTACTTTGACTACAGAGTAATCCAAGATCGCCAATACATGGAGTCTGAGATTTTCTATCCTTTCCGGGGTGAGAAAAATCTTTGACTGAATCGAATCTAACCTTGCCCCGATGAAGTCTATGATCTGAACCGGAGCCAGGTGTGATTTGTTGACATTGATCGTGATGCCTAACTTGTCAGCCAGACCGATTGATCGTGATGCCTAACTTGTCAGCCAGACCGAGTAAGTAGTGTAGGGCCTGACACAAGAGACGTTTGGTGGATGCAGCGAAGAGCCAGTCGTCTAAGTAGGGGAATACCTGAATGCCCTGAAGTCTCAGGTGAGCCGCTACGACCACCATAACCTTGGTGAACACTCTGGGGGCTGTGGTGAGACCAAAGGGTAGGGCTCTGAATTGAAAGTGACTGACCCCTAGCAGGAAGCGTATAAACCTCCTGGAGCTCCTGTGGACCTTGATGTGATAGTAAGCATCCTGGAGGTCTAACGAGCACATCCAGTCGCATTCTCTCAGTAACGGTAGAATGGACTGTAGAGTGACCATCCGGAATTTTTGTTTCTCTACCGACAGGTTGAGGACAGACAGGTCCAGAATGGGCCTGAGTCCCCCGTCTTCTTCGGCACTAAAAAGAACCTGGAGTAGATGCCTGATACAGATTGATCTGGGGGGACCGGCTCGATGGCTCGATTTTGTAGCAGCTTTGAAACCTCTAAAGCTGCAGCCTTCCTGTGAGCGGATGGAACATCTGGAAGGCATGCTGGAGTAATGGGACATGAAATGAAGGGGACAGAATATCCTCTGGATAGGATGTTTAACATCCAGCGGTCTGCAGTAATGGACTCCCATGCCGCTGAATGTAAGGAAAATCTTTCCCCGACTGCCTCCAGAGTAGAGCAGCCAGGCAACCCCTCAGGGTTGCTGTGCAGGTCTGCAGCCTTTCGAGAAACTAAACTAAAATCAGAAGTTCATCGAAAGACTGAGGTATCCAACTGGAGGAAGGGTGAGAGCCAAAGGCCTTCAGGTATACTGACTCCTCTGTTAAAGGGTTGGTGGACTTCCAGCTGCCTCTCTGTTTAAGTATTTCTAAGATGTCTCCAAAGGAGACTTCAAAAGGTGACCGTGGGGAACCTTCGGCTTCATCGAGGTCCATATCCAAAGTGACAGGCTCCACTGGGGAGTCTAAATGCTTCCTCTTACATAGCCTCTTTTGAGTGACCTCTTCAGAAGGGTACGCTGAAAAGGTTTCAGAAGAGTGTGGGGCACCTGAGGCCTAGGATCTCCGCATCCCTGTGATTGCAAGGATATAGAGGCAGACACTGGTGCCTTTGGAGGAAAAATGTCCAGAGATGAATGCGGAACTGCCAGTTGAAATAGCACTCTCATCACCTCAAAAGCTCCCCAACCTTGATCCAAGGAAATCCCTGGATCTTAAGAACCCGAGGGAATCCCTGGAATTAAGGAGGATGGATCCGAGGCTGAGGTAGGAGCAGAGCTCAACCAAGCCGATGCCCTGAGAGGCAGGTTTGGATCGGACAACTGTCCAATCTGACTCGCCTCCCTGGACCCGACCAGAGAGTATTGGCTCCTAGATTCCACAAGCTCTGATGGAGCAGAGGATGTCAGAGTAACGGTCAGAACCAAGATCCCGTAAACATTCAGACTCCGAGGTCAGATTGGAGAAGGAATCGAAGAAGAAAAGGATGTGGTTGGATCTACAGCCCTCGGGGTTGGATCCGATAACAGCCTGGCCAGCAACGATGTCCTTAATAGCCTCTGTACTACTCGATCGATGTCACTGTTGGACAGGCTCATGGAAGACCAAGTGGAGGGTGCTGGAGACTTGGAAGGCTGGAGTATAGGAGATTAAGAGTAGGGGAGAAAGTACAGTTGTGTACACTTACCATAAATGTAGATGTTCGATTGTATTCACTGTTGCAGTCATTACATTTGGGTTATCCTGCTGGCAGGTCGCCCTCAGTCGGCCAGAATTCCAAAGTCTTGGGTCCTGCGTCAGTTGCTGTCGCCTCTTCCCTGACGTCAGGCCGTCAGGGGTACAAAAGATGCAGCCAATGCCATTTTATTTAGTTTTTCTTGCCCCAGAGGTCAGGTGCCTCCAAAAGGGTAGGCTGAAATTATGTAAATAAAACATACATGCACCAAAATAAGTTTTACCTTCATCTATAAGAAAATACACCACCTAGGTTGTATAGATTATAGAAGTAAAGATAAGTTCCAGCAAAAACAAGGGGGATGGCGGGTGGGTAACCTGGACTGAAACCGTGAATACACTCGAACATCGACATTTATGTTAAGTGTACACAACTGTACTATGTTCTTCATGTTTCACTGTTGCAGTCATTACATTTGTGTTGAGTCCCAAAGCTATGGTTGGGGGGCTGGAGCTAAACAGAATTAAGAGTGGCTATGAGGCCCTGCAGAACGGCAGTGGCAAAGCCTGCCCTGGATTTAAAGTAAAGAGGCAGATTGTAATGTTTTGTAAAGGTATGCACTAAACTCCAAGTAGCAGCCTCCAAAATGTCTTTGGTTGGTACTCCCCTGGGAAAGGCTGCAGAAGTGGCTGCAGCTCTGGTTGAATGTGGCCTAATACCCTTAGGCACTGGTTTGCCATACTGTGAGTAGCAGAAAAGTACAGTTTTGTACCTACCATAAATGTAGATGTCCAATAGGTATGCATCTGCAGTCCTTACATATGGGTTGTCCTGCCTCAGGCAGCCCTTCGGTCGGCCGGATTCCAAAGTCTGGGTCCAGCGTCGGCTGATGTCGCCCTTTCCCCAACGTCAGAGCGCCTGGGGTATAAAAGCGTCAGCCGACGCCATCTTCCTCAGTTTTTCTTGCCCCAGGTGCCCACTAAGGAAGGCTAAATTTGGAGAGATGCAATAAATTCCAAACATGCACAGAAATATAAAACAAATACACCATAATAGATAACCCCAGCTAGCTATGAGAGGGATAAGTACCCAAGAAATACCACAGAGGGGAAGGAGGGAGGGTAAACCTGACTGCAGATGCATACCTATCGGACATCTACATTTATGGTAGGTACAAAACTGTACTATGTCCTTCAAGGATGCATCTGCAGTCCTTACATATGGGTAGAATACCATAGCCAATCTGGGGGTGGTAGGATCTAAGAAAAGGATGGTGTAGCTAAAATGCCCTGCAGGACTGCCGTAGCAAAGCCTGCTCTGGATCTGGAATATAAGGGTAAGTTGTAATGCTTGGAAAATGTACGCACAGAGCTCCATGTAGCAGCTTCTAAAATGTCTTTGGTAGCCACCCCTCTTAAGAAGGCTGTGGAAGTGGCTGTGGCTCTGGTGGAATGAGGTCTAATGTTAGCTGGCACAGTTTTGCCATGAAAAGAGTAACAGAATCGAATGCAATTCCCTATCCATTTTGAAATTGTCTGTTTGGAAATTGCTTTTCCTTGTACACCAGCAGCATATGCTACAAACAGCTGGTCAGTTTTTCTGTAAGTCTTAGTTCTGTCCAAGTAGTAGCACAACTGTCTGTGAATGTCCAGGGTATGCAGAAGTTTCTCCCCTTTGTTTTGTGGATTTGGAAAGAAGGTAGGCAGGTGAATAGCTTGGTTCAATGAGACCCTGGATACCACCTTTGGCATGAATGAAGGATTGGTTCTCAATGAGACTCTGTCCTGATGAAAAATAAGAAATGGTTGTACTGCCATGAGGGCCTGCAACTCAGATACTCTTCTTGCTGAGGTTATGGCCAGAAGGAAGGCAGTCTTCCAAGACAGGAACTGTAGTTCTGAAGATGCTGCTGGTTCAAAGGGAGGTAGAGTTAATTTTTCCAACATGAAGTTAAGGTCCCATGTAGGCACTGGTGGTTTCCTTGGAGGATTGATGTTTTTAATTCCTCTTAGAAACTGCCTTAGGAGAGGATGAGAGAAGACAGGTGGATCAGTATTGTATTCTGCTGAAATTGCTGAAGCATGAATTTTTATGGAAGAGTAAGAAAGGCCATTGTGGAGCATTTCTGCCAAGTATTCCAGGATATGTGCCATGTTCATCACTGTCGCATCTAGGCCCTTTGTGGTGCTCCAAGTGCGAAATCTTTTCCATTTAGCTGAATATGCCTTTCTTGTGGAAGGCCGGCGAGCTTCCATGATATCCTTCACTCTCTTGGATAGCTTATCCTGGTAACGAGTCAAGGTATTCTCCAGGCTGTCTATGATCTATGATTGTGTTATCTGAAGGAAGATGTCTGGGTGCAGCATCCATTCGTGTGGACCAATGAAATTTCTGCTTAGGCTGTCCGCCAGTATATTGTCTTTTCCTGGCACAAACTGGGATTGCAGCTCTATATTGAGTTTTAGGGAAAGTTCACAAAGATTCATTGCCAGCCTGCAAAGAGGGTAGGAGTGGGTACCTCCTTGCTTGTTTATGTACCACATAACTGTGGTATTGTCTGTCCTTATTAGCAGGTGGCCTTGATGCAGAAAGTGCTTGAAGGCCTCGATAGCATGCATCACTGCCAGCATTTCCTTTTGGTTTATGTGCATGCGCAATTCTTTCTGTGACCATAGTCCTTGAATGCATCTGCCCTCCATGTGTGCTCCCCATCCATGGTCTGAAGCGTCCGTTGTAATGGTTTGGCTGGTTATTGGTTTGCTGAAGGGCAGACCCCTGTTTGACTGGCTTGCTTGAGCCGACCACAGAAATTCCTTCTGAAGGCATGGAATGAGTGGTTTCAAAGCTTCTAGGCTGTGACTGTGCTGAGACCATAAACTCCTTAGGTACCATTGTAGTTTCCTCATATGCAGCCTTGCTTGTGGAATCAGAAGAATGCAAGATGCCATGTAACCCAGGGCCTGCAGGATTTTCCTTGAAGTCAACTGAGTTTGTTTTGTCAGATTTTCGAAATAATCCGGTAGTTGTCTGTTTTTCTTCTGTGAGAAAAGCCATTTGGGTGGTTGTATCTAGTTTCGCACCCAAAAAAGTTATTCTTTGGGATGGAACCAGTCTTTATTTGTGAATGCTGACTGTGTATCCCAAGGCCTGAAGTAGGCGGATGGCATAATTCAAGTGTTTTACCAAAGTTTGTTGGCTGTCCGCTTGTATAAGGCAGTCGTCCAGATATGGGTATATTTGAATCCCCTGAAGTCTGCAGTGTGCAATTACTAATGCCAGGCATTTCGTGAATACTCTGGGCGCAGTAGATAAGCCAAAGGGCAATGCTGAGAATTGATAATGCTCTGAACCTGCAAGAAATCTGAGGTGTCTTCTGCAACTTTGTCTGATAGGGATATGCAGGTATGCCTCCTTGAGGTCTAGAGTTACCAGCCAAGACCCCTTGCCCAGCATGGCAAAGAGTTGCTGTAGGGTCAGCATTTTGAATTTTGGCACAATGAGAAAAGTATTCAGTGCAGACAAGTCGAGAATAGGCCTCCATTGTTTTTCTTTTCTTGGGACAAGGAATAGTCTGGAATAAAATCCTTGGCCTTGTTCTGTGAGAGGAACCTTTTCTATAGCATTTGCAATAGGTTGGAAATTTGTTTCAAAGCCTCTGCCCTTTGATTCGGTGGCAGGTTTGGCATGCCTTTTCTTTTTGGTAATGTATGAAAATGGAACCTGTATCCTTTGCCTATTATTTGCAGTGTCCATTTGTCCCTTGTAATACTGTGCCAATTTTTTGAGAATAAAGATAGCTTTCCACCCAAAGGTGTTTCCAACTGAGCCCTGGTTGGCGGGGTCAAGGTAAAGTCATCGAGTCTGTCCTTGTGCAGCAGTTGTAGGTCCTGCACTACCTCTCTGGTTAGGAGGCTGCCACTGACGTCCTCTGTAGGAGCCTCTAGCTTGCCCTCTACCTCTGGCACACCTGTTCTTGCCTCTTTGAAACCTCTCTGTGTCTGGAAAGGACCAATTCTTAGAAGGCCAATTTCTGCTGAATCTTGGTGGTTGGACCTGGAGAAAATCTTTGACTGTTTGTACAGATTTAGCCTTTTCCTCAAATTTCTTTAAGACCTCCTGAGCAGCGGAGCCAAATAACTTTTGCTTTTCCAGTGGCGCATCCAGAAGCTTTGCTTTAACATGATCTGGCAGAGTTTGTTCCTTCAGCCAAGCATGCCTACGTATGACTGCACCTGTCATTGCTGACCTACATGAAGCTTCCAATGCATCATAACCACACTGCAAGAAATGGTTGCTAACCTCTTGGGAGTTATGTACCAGATCCTGAAGTGACTTGCGATCTAGGGGTTCAGGTGAAGACAGTTTTTTATGCAATTCATCTAACAAATACTCTTGGTACTGTATCATATGGAATTGACAATGTAATGCCCTCATAGAAAGAGTGGAAGAAGTATACACTTTTTTACCCCATCTCTCTAAAGCCCTGGACTCCCTTTCAGAGGGGAGTGGATTTTTAGTAGTGGCAGTTGCAACCCCTTTAGGGCCCTGGGAAATAGTTTCTGGGTCAGCAGAGTGGGCGCCTTGTAAAGGAAATGATGCGAGTCCGGGACCCTGTAGTACCTATCGGGTTTGACAAGAGCCGGAGGAAGGGAGTCAGGGGTAATGCTAGACTCAGAGTACACATCATCAATGACATTCAAAACAGGAGGAATAGTCAAAGGTCTATGCTGAGGTAAATGCAAAAAAGTCCTTAATCTCTTTCTGGAATCAGAGAATTCCTGGCCCTGCCATTTGAAATGCTCTCTCATGGAGTGAAGGGTCTCCCCAAAGGACAGCTCTTCAGGAGGGGAGGCCGAGGGAATAGATTGCTCTGCATCAGAATCCTCGTAGGCCGTAAAGGCCTCCTCCTGGTAGTCCGATAGAGCAGAGCCATCTGAGGCCTCATCAGAGGACTGGGGATCAGTGGGCTCAACCCTGGGCCTTTTGTCTAGAGGAGGTTGAGAGCCCCTGTCCAGATGTGGCTGAGAGCCCTTAATTAAGGAAATAAGGTCCTCAGCTAAACTTAAAATCTGAGAACCTGTAGTGGATCCCTGAGGAATAGCCTTGGGAGGCAGATATTTTGGCTGTTTAGCAGCTTTAGCCCTTGTGAATGCCTTTATGGACATGGATGCAGGAGGCCTGGCTGCTCCACGTGCTGGCGTAGTTTTGTCTAGAGAAATGGTGTCGGATGTTTCCAGAACATCGGTTTCTGAGGGAAATTCTATAACAGACTCAGAAGAGGCCTCCGGGGCCGAGGTTGTCGGTTGTGCGGTTTTGACGGTCGGAAGTACCAAGGACTCTGTTTCAGCCGAGACAGAGACACTCACGGTAGGCCTAGTCGTGGTTTCAGCCGAAACCACGGTCCGCGTGTGTCGGTCCTTGTCCTTCCGTTTTTTGGTTAAATGAGATATCGGAGTCTCCGACGGCATATTGCAACAGAAACTAGCCCCCAAAAATTCCTCTGCAAACTCTGCCAGACGCCTAAGAGTGCGTCGATTGAAGGAATCACAGGCGGTACAGGCCGAGATGTCGTGGTCTGGGCCTAGGCAGGGGAGGCAGTAAGAGTGGAAATCCTTATGAGGTATTTGTTTCCCACAAGTTAAGCAATTATTAACTTTAAGCGTTTGATCTGACATCGGCTGAGGCAAGAAATAGTCCCTAACGGGGTACTTCGCTTTTGAAGTCTTCGGTAGCTGAAGTTACAGGAGCTGGCCGACCGGCACTTGCGAAATGCTTCTGCTTCGGGCACCACGCTGCAAGAAAGACTGAGGAAGATGGCGTCAGCTGACGCTTTTATACCCCAGGCGCTCTGACGTCGGGGAAAGGGCGACATCAGCCGACGCCGGACCCAGACTTTGGAATCCGGCCGACCGAAGGGCTGCCTGACGCAGGACAACCCATATGTAAGGACTGCAGATGCATCCTTGAAGGACATCGAATGCAGTGACCTATCCACTTTGAAATAGTCTGCTTGGAGATAGCCTTTCCTTGTGACGCTGTGGCATATACCACTAGCAATTGCTCTGTCTTTCTGAAAACTTTAGTTTTGTCCAAGTAGAATCTAAGTGGTCTGTGTACGTCCAAAGAATGCAGAATTTTCTCCCTTTTGGTCTGTGGATTTGAATAAAAAGTTGGCAAATTAATTGTTTGGTTAAGGGCTACACTGGATACCACCTTAGGCATAAAAGTAGGGTTTGCTCTCAGAGAGGGCCTGTCTGGATAGAAAATGATAAAGGGTTCCACAGCCATGAGAGCCTGTAACTCTGAAACTCGTCTTGCAGAAGTTATTGCTAGGAGCAGAGCTGTTTTCCAAGACAAGAACTTTATGTCCGCAGTAGCAGCTGGCTCAAAAGGAGGCAAGGTGAGTTTTTCCAAGACATAACTGAGGTCCCATGCAGGTATTGGCGTTCTCCTTGGAAACCAAGTTTTTGGCTCCTCTGAGGTACTGCATTAATAAAGGATGAGAAAAGAGTGGTGGCTCTGTATTGTAATGAGCCGAAATGGTAGAGGCATGGATTTTAACTGATGAAAAAGATTGGCCTTTGTCCAGCATCACAGTTAAATATTGCAAAATCTGAGGAATATTTGGGACAGTTGTATCAGTTCCTTGAGCTTTGTTCCAAGCGCAAAATCTCTTCCATTTCCCAGCATAGGACTTTCTAGTACTAGGCCTTCAGGCTTCTAAAATGTCATCCATCGCAGCTTTACTGAGCGGTGTGGTTTTGTATGGCTACATTATTCGTCATGCTGCCAGGTTTAGGGTCCTGAGTTGGCTGTGCAGAATCTGATTGTTTTGCTGGGACAGTAGATGAGGTATTTGAGGTTAAGGTCCAGGCTGGGCATTGAGACAGGTTCCTTATGATCGGATACCAGTACTGGCATGGCTAGTCTGGGGCAATCAGAATCATTTTTGGTTTCTCCTGCCTGACCTTTAGGAGTACTCTGGGGAGGTGAGGCAGTGGAGGAAAGGCATATATTGATAGGTTTTGTCCAGTTGAAAGATAAGGCGTCCATTTTCCAAGCTTGTCTGTGATAAGTCCTTGTGCAGAATCTTCTTAGTTGGTTGTTTTGAGGGGAGGCAAATAGATCTATGTCCAGGTGTCCCTATTCCATTGTTATCATGCTGAAGACTTGTAGATCCAGGTGCCACTCGTGGGGATCCATGAGGTTTCTGCTTAGTTCGTCTGCCAGAGTATTTTCCTTTCCCGGCAGGAATTGTGCCTGCAGATGAACTTGGTAAGTCAATGCTGTGCCCCATAAAGCCATGGCTAGTCTGCATAGGGGATAAGAATGAGTTCCCCCTTGATTGCTTATGTACCACATGACCATGGTGTTGTCTGTCTTTATCAGTAGTTGTCCCGGTGAAGTACGTCCTTGAAGGCTGTCAGGGCATTTTGAACAGCTAGCATCTCTTTTTGATTGATATGTAGATGCTTTTGGTTTGTGGACCAGGTGCCCTGAATACTTCTTCCTGCCATGTGCCCCCCCCCCCCCCCCCGGCATAATCTGAAGCATCCATCGTTGGGCTCTGCCTGGCTGGCGGTAATCAGAATGGCTGTCGCTTGCTTTGGTGGCAAGCCTTTGCCCACCATCGAAATTCCTGTTGCAGGCAGGGTATTAGAGTAATCTTTGTTTCCAGACTGTGGCAATGTCATGTCCACACACTTTTTAGGTACCACTGAATTTTCCTCTTATGCAGTCTTGCATATGGAATTAGTAAGATGCAGGATGCCATGAAACCCAAAGCCTGCAGAATTTTTCTTGCAGATAACCTTTGTTGCCATTTCCTTGAAATAGGTAGCCAGTTGCCTTTGTTTGTCTGGAGTGAGATAAGCCATCTGGGCAGTTGTACTTAAGCTTGCACCCAGAAATATTATCTCAAGAGGGTACTAGTTTTGATTTCTTTTTGTTGACTGTGTACCCTAGGCATGTTAAAAGTCTTATCACAAAAGTCAGATGCTGTAGTAGAATATGTCCTTGTTCTCTGCTTGTATGAGGCAGTCGTCAAAGTAAGGATATATTTGTATTCCTCTTTGTCTGCAGTAAGCAATTACTGGTGCCAGGCACTTTGTGAAGACCCTGAGCGCAGTAGATAAGCCAAAGGGCAGTGCAGAGAATTGGTAATGCTTTGAGCCAGCCTTGAATCTGAGGTATCTTCTGCATGACTGTCTGACTGGGACATGCAGGTATGCCTCTTTTAGGTCTAAAGTCACGAGCCAATCCTTGCTGCCCAGCATGGGCAGAAGCTGCTGTAAGGTCAACATCTTGAATTTTGGTATATCCAGAAAAGTGTTTAGAATAGATAGGTCCAGTATTGGTCTCCATGCTTTGTCCTTTCTGGGTACCAAGAACAGTCTTGAGTAAAATCCTTGTCCCTGCTCTTGCTGTGGCACTTGCTAAATAGCCCTCATGTCCATGAGAGCAGCGACTTGTTTTTGAGCCTCTGCCCACTGATTTTTTGGCAGGTCTGGCCAACCGTTTGTCGGATTGTCATTGTTATATGTACATGGGCATTGATCCCACTAGTAAATTTAAACAAGAGATTGATTCATTCTTACAATCTGCATTGGATGAGGGTATCATCACTCAAAAAACTGTACAACATCTTCAGGTCAAAGATCCAGCGAAACAAATCTTATACTTGCTTCCAAAAATACATAAATCTATTACACATCCTCCAGGTAGGCCAATTGTTTCTGGCCATGGCTCACTCACTGAACCACTTTCTGCATTCCTAACTCAATTCCTCAAACCTTTACTACCATCTGTTAGGGCTAGAATCCAGGATACAACACAATTCTTGAAAATTATTGAGGATACTCAGCTTGAGCCCGAATGGTTGATGTGTACACTGGATGTAAAATCTCTCTATACTAGCATACCACATTGGGCGGGGCTTCAAGCTTTAGAACATTGGCTTACCAAGGCTGAACTATACCCTCCAGGCTTTAACACTCTGCTTATCTGCATGACTGAACATGTCCTTACCAAAAATGTATTCTATTTCCAAGGGGATTGTTATTGGCAACTGCAGGGTATGGCCATGGGGGCTTCTTTTGCCCCAATTTACGCGGATCTTTTTATGGCCTACCTAGAGGAATGCCTTATATACAATCCCCTACACAACATATATCTGGTAGAAATGGACATATGGCGGAGATATTTGGATGATTGCTGGATGGTGTGGCGTGCTGATGCAGATTATCTCCAAGAATTTTTGGAATATCTCAACAACAATATTTGGGGGATCGAATTCTCTATTACATCACATAGGGACAAAATTGACTTTTTGGATGTCACTGTTTATCGTAACAATGACCATATACTTAACACCAAGATCCATCGCAAGTATCCCCAGTTTAACACTTTGCTACATGCAACCAGTATGCATCCACGTCACACCATTCGCAACATCCCTAAATCTCAATATTTGAGAATACGGAGAATTAATTCTTCAAATGTGGATTACACACATGCGAAAGCTGATTTACAATCCAGATTTTTGGATAGAGGATACTCCCTTTTTGACATTGAATCTGCCAGAATTTGGTCGGATAAGCAAGAAAGGAATACATTGTTGGAATATAGGGAGAAAAGTAAACACTCCAAGTGTGACAAGATTAGACTCATTACCACCTTGGGTAAAAATCATCAAACAGTTAGGAAAGCAGTGAATAATAATTGGAATATTCTGTTAGCCCATGAATTTTTGAGGGGTATCCTGGACCATCATTCCTCTTTTTCATTCAGGCGAGGAAAAACATTGGGGACATTGTTTTCCCATTACAAGCAGAGGGAAAGTAGTGGAGCTAAATATAAACAACTTACAATCACGGGGGGATGAACTATTAGGAACATTTCGATGTGGACATTGTATTTCATGTGCTCAAGTTAATCAGTTAAAACAGTTTACTAGTTCTAATACTAGTAAAGTATATGATATTCGAGTCTTTGGTAATTGTTCCACTAGTTGGGTTATCTACTTGGCAACATGCCAATGTAAATCATTCTATGTTGGTAAAACCTCACGTTCATTGAGAATCAGGATAGGGGAACATCGTAGTGATATCTGCAATCATAAATTGTCCAATGCTCTATATTTACATACAATTAAACATCCAAGTGCCAAATTTATGTTTACCATTATAGATAAAATTACTGGAAATAGACACAACCAATTAGGTTGGCAAGGAATATTAAGTCACAAGAAAATACTGGATTAAACATCTTGGTGCATTATTCCCACCTGGACTGAATGACCACCTATAATCTATCCATATATGACAGTCTTTGTATCATTGTTTGGGCATATTGTACAATATAATTTATATTGACCATGTTACATATGCACCATTATTATCTATTTTTTGTGGTGATAGATATATAATCTTATTAGGAATATTGATTCCAGATTATAGTATGGTATAGGTACAGCAAGTATTGTCATATATTCTCATATATTTTTGCTGTTACCATCATTTTGTATATTTAACAGAAATTATTATTCTGTTTAAACTTATATATATATATATATATATATCCAGGTGTCATGTATTTATATTCTCCTTTCGACTGTGTTAATTTTGCTTTAATTTTGCATTATGAGCTTGATTTAAATTGACTCTTTTCCTATTGGCCAGGAGTAATATATATTGACGTCTGGTTGTTGTCCACGTCTGTATTTTTTCACTCACTGAAGAAGGCGTGTGCCGAAACTAGTTTGAGTTACTGGGCAGGACACTTGTGTCCGACTTTTTTACCTCATATTAAACAGTGGAACCTTCATGCTGGCCTTTTGGTGTTTTTTCTGGCCAACCGTTTGCCCTTGGTAGGGTATGGAAATTAAACTTGTAGCCTTGTGACACTACGTCTAGAACCCATTTGTCCTGGGTTATAATGTGCCAATTTTGAGAAAAAAGTGCTAGTTTTCCCCCTAAGGGTGCTGCCAGAAGATAAGTGCTTGGTGCAGGCAGGGGGAAGTCATTGAGGCTTTTTCCTGTATGGTTGTGATTTGTCTTCTCCACCTCTGGAGGTAGAGGCACTCCACTGCTTAGACCTGTAGGAACCTTGTGGCTATGATCTGCCTCTAGGGTGTCTGGATCTGCCTCTTTGAGGTCTGTCTGAGACTGGAAAGGACCAATTCTTTGTAGGCCAGAGTCTGCTAAATCTAGGTGGCTGTACCTGTAAGAAATCCTTGACCGTTTGCATAGACTTAGCTTTGTCCTCCATTTTCTTTAACACCTCTTCTGCCTTAACACCAAACAAGGTATCATGTTGTAAAGGAGCATCTAATAATTTTGCTTTAACATGGTCAGGCAGATTTTGTTCCTTTAACCAAGCATGCCTCCTAATGACAGAACCCGCAACAGCGGCCCTGCAGGAGGCCTCCAGTGAATCAAACCCACACTGCAAAGTATGCTTTCCAACTTTTTCCTTTGCATGCAAGAAATTCTGCATTTCTTTGTTTTCTCCACGTTCAGAATTAGCCGTCATTTTCTGTTTTAGCAGTGTCAAAATATATTGCTGATATTTGAGCATATGAAACTGGCAATTTAAGGCCCTTATAGACAAAGTAGCAGATGTGTAAATCTTTTTTCCCCATCTATCCAGTGCCCTAGAATCCCTGTCAGAGAGAGTAGGGTTTTTTGCAGTAGAAGCCTTGACAACTTTCAGACCCTGAGAAATAATTTCTGGGTCTGCAGTAGGGTTTTTGAAAAGGAATTTATGAGAATCAGGGACCCTGTAGTATCTGTCCGGCTTAACAGGAGCTGGAGGTAGAGAGTCAGGGGTCAGACTAGACTCCGAGAACACATCATCTACAATGTCTAACAGGTGGAATAGCTAGAGGCCTGTGTTGAGGTAGTAAAAGTAAGTCTCTGAGCCTTTACTTAGATTCTGAAAAATCTTGGCTCTCCCAGTGGAAGTGCTCCCTCATGGTATGCAAGGTTTCCCCAAAAGAGTAGTCCTCAGGAGGAGAAGCTGAAGGGATTGATTCTTCAGCATCAGAATCCTCATAGGGGGAAGAGAATATTTCCTGATCAGAAGAGGAATTAGAAGAAAATGGAAACCTGATCTGAAGATTCATAGTCTGTCTCTTGCCTAGGCCTCTTATCAGGAGGGGGATGGGAACCCCTGATCAAGGTAATGAAGTCTTTAGCCATTTTGAGCATCTGTTTTTTTGGGCATGGAGGCCTGTCATTGTGGCTGGTGAACTTGTTTCTTTGCCTTTAAAGGTGTTTAAGCCTTTGTCTTTGAAGTCGGTTTAATATACAATTGTTTGGGTCTGAATACATCCTCAGAAGCCAATGCCTGCTCAGCGGCTCCGGACCAATCTGTGGGAATAATCTCTGAGGCTCTAATACAAAGAAGTTATGTACTCACCATAACGTTCCATCTGAGTAGGTAACCTCATTTGTCAGCAACCTGTGGGTATCGGATCCGAGCCGGCAGCTTTCCTAGCAAAAGATCTGTGCTCCAAGCTCCTCCCCCTACCCATAATACCCTGCTACCTCCCTCTAGTCCTCAGATCGAGTTTGCCATAGTATCACAGAATACTACAATAACAAAAGAACAAACCACCTGAACATCCTAACCGGATGTCATCTGGGAAGTGGAAAGTACAGTTTTGTACCTACCATAAATGTAGATGTCCGAACTGGATAGCATCTGCAGTCATAACAAGTGGGTTGTCCTGTCGTCAGGCAGCCCTGCAGTCGGCCAGATTCCAAAGTCCGGGTCCGGCTTCGGCTGATGTCGCACTCCACCCGACGTCATCTCTGTTGGTCTTCGGGTATAAAAGCATCAGCCGACGCCATTTTCCTCAGTGTTTCTTGCCCCAGATGCCAGTAGCCCTCTTGCAGGCTAAAAATTTGGATAGATGCCAATGTTTCCAAATAGATAGAGGTAAACACAACAATAAGCATATATGTACATATATACAAACAAATACACCATAAAGACTCCCCAACAGCTAGCTATTAGGAGGGTAAATACCCTAGGAGTACCACAGAGGGAAGGAGGGAGGGTAATCCTGACTGCAGATGCTATCCAGTTCAGACATCTACATTTATGGTAGGTACAAAACTGTACTATGTCCTTCATGGATGCATCTGCAGTCATAACAAGTGGGTAGAATACCATAGCCAACTAGTGGAGGAGGATAAAAGTAGATTATGGTGTGTTTAGGATCCCTTGCAGTACAGCAGTGGCAAACCCTGCTCGGGATCTGGAATATAGAGGCAAATTATAATGCTTGGCAAATGTATGCACGGAGGTCCAAGTAGCCGCCTCAATAATGTCTTTGGTTGCCACTCCTCGTAAGAAGGCTGTGGTAGTGGCTGTTGCCCTTGTAGAATGAGGTCTTATGTTCTGTGGAATTGGTTTTCCATGGAAGGAGTAACAGTATCGTATGCAGTTTCCTATCCATTTGGAGATTGTCTGTTTGGAAATAGCTTTTCCTTCCCTTCCTGTTGCATAGGCTACAAAAAGTTGGTCAGTCTTTCTGCTGTTTTTTGTTCTGTCCAAGTAGTAGCGTAGCTGTCTATGTACATCCAAGGTATGCAGTATTCTTTCCCCTCTGTTTTGTGGGTTGGGAAAGAAGGTAGGTAGGTGGATTGCCTGGTTCAAAGACACTCTGGATACCACCTTGGGCATAAATGTAGGATTAGTCCTCATGGACACTATCTTGGTGGAAGATTAGGAAGGGTTGCACTGCCATTAAGGCCTGTAGTTCTGAAACCCTCCTTGCTGAAGTTATTGCCAGTAGGAAAGCAGTTTTCCATGACAGGTGTTGTAGGTCTGCTGTTGCTGCTGGTTCAAAGGGTGATAGTGTCAACTTTTCTAGCACAAAGTTTAAATCCCAAGCTGGTAATGGTGGTTTCCTTGGAGGTTTTACATTCTTGATTCCTCTGAGGAACTGCCTGAGCAAAGGTGAAAAACAGGTGGATCAAAGCTGTATTCTGCTGAAATAGCTGATGCATGTATCTGGATGGAGGAGTAGGGCAGGCCTGAGTGAAGAAGCTCAGGCAGATACTCCAGAATGCTAGGCATATCTATGTTTGACACATCTTTTCCTCTTTCCGTACTCCAAATGACAAACCTTTTCCATTTTCCAGCATAGTTCCTTCTTGTTGAAGGTCTGCGTGCTTCAAGAATAATGTCTTTAACTCTTTGGGAAAGTTCTGGATTAGCTGCTGTTATGTGATGTTCCATGCAGTCAGTTGCAGCGTTTTAGGTTTGGATGTATGATGCTGTAGTTGTTCTGAGTTAACATCAAAGGCATCAGAGGTATTGGCCACATTTTGTTCGAGACATGCTCTTCAGTAGTGGGTACCAGTGCTGTCTTGGCCAGTTTGGAGCTATCAGGATTATCCTTGGACGTTCTTCCTTGATTTTTAGTAGTACCTTGTGTATCAAAGGAAGAGGTGGGAATGCATATGCTGTTAGGCCTTTCCAGTTGAAGGAGAGTGAGTCCACTTTCCATGCTAGTGGGTGGAATGTCCTTGTGCAGAATTTTTGAGCTGGTGATTGAGAGGTGATGCGAATAGGTCTATCTGTGGCATTCCCCATTTCTTTGAGATGGTCTTGAAGATGTCCGGTGCAGCTTCCATTCGTGGGCATCCGAAGTGGTTCTGCTTAATATGTCTGCTAGAGTATTGTCTTTCCCGGTACAAATATTGCCTGTAACTGAATGTTGTAGCTGAGTGCCAGGGTCCACAGCTCCAAGGTCATTCTGCATAGGGGGTATGAATGAGTGCCTCCCTGTTTGTTGATGTACCACATGACTGTGGTGTTGTCTGTCCTTATCATCAACTGGCCCTCTTTGAGAAATGGTTTGAACTTTTGGATTGCCAGTTTTACTGCCAGCATTTCTTTTAGATTGATGTGCAGGCGAAGTTGTTCCTGTGTCCACAATCCTTGCACGCATTTGTCCAGCATGTGGGCCCCCCATCCTAGGTCTGAAGCGTCTGTTGTGATGGTCTGGCTTGGTTGACATCTGCGAAAGGGTAGGCCTGGGTTTGACTGGCATGCCTGAGCCTACCATAGGAACTCCTGTTTTAAGCATGGAATTAGTGGGATTTCTGTTTCTAGACTGTGTCTGTGTTGGGACCATAAATTCTTTAGGTACCACTGTAGTTTCCTCATATGTAGTCTGGCAAATGGGACCAAGATTATGCATGATGCCATGAAGCCCAAGGCCTGCAGAACTTTTCTTGCTGTTAACTTGTTCAGTTTTGTTAGTGCCAAGAAGTAAAGAGGAAGTTCTTTTGTTTTTCTGTAGTCAGGAATGCCATTTGTTGTACTGTGTCCAATTCCGCCCAAGAACGTCCTTGTTTGGGATGGTATCAGCCTTGACTTTTGTAAATTGACTGTGTATCCCAGTCCTTGTAGCAAGTAAATGACCCTTTGTAAATCTGTTGTCAGCTTGCTTTTGTTGTCCCCTTGTAGCAGGCAGTCGTCCAGGTATGGGTAAATTTGAATTCCCTGTAGTCTGCAATGGCGATTACTGATGCCAGGCATTTTGTGAATACTCTGGGCAGTAGATAAGCCAAAGGGCAATGCTGAGAATTGATAGTGCTCTGATCCTGCAAGAAATCTGAGGTATCTTCTGCAGATTGGTCGAATGGGGACGTGCAGGTATGCCTCCTTGAGATCTAGAGTTACCAGCCAAGACTCCTTGCCCAGCATGGGAAGAAGTTGCTGTAGGGTCAGCATTTTGAATTTTGGGACAATGATGTATGTATTTAAGGTGGACAGGTCGAGAATTGGTCTCCAACTTTTTCCTTTCTTGGAACTAGGAATAGTCTGGAGTAGAACCCTTTCCTTGTTCTGCTGTTGGCACTCTTTCCACAGCTCTCATGTTTGCTAACTCCATTATCTGGTAGAGCCTCTGTTTTTGATTTGGAGGTAGATTTGGCATTCCTCTTTGACTGGTAAAGTGTGGAAGTGAAACCGGTAACCTTGATCTATGGTTTGTAAAATCCACTTGTCTTTTGTTATGTAGTGCCAGTTCTTTGAAAATAAGGTTAACTTTCCGCCTAGAGGAGCTGCTATTTGTTCCCTGGTAGGCGGATTTAGGATTAAGTCACTGTGGTTGTGCTGATGTAGTGGCAGTGGCTGTGTCTGTGCCTCTGTAGTTACCTTGCCACTGTCGTCCTCTGTAGGCACCTCCTCTGGATTGGTTTCTGCCTCTGGAGCCGCCTATTCCTGCCCCTTTGAAATTTTGTGGAGTCAGGAAAGGACCAATTTTTGGCAGGCCAGTTCCTGCTAAACCTTGGGGTTGAACCTGCAAGAAATCTTTAACAGTTTGAACAGATTTTGCCTTTTCTTCCATTTTCTTCATAACCTGCTGGGCAGGTGTACCAAACAAACTTGTCTTGTCCATAGGAGCATCTAGCAACTTAGCTTTAACATGATCCGTAAAGCTTGTTCTTTAGCCATGCATGCCTTCTTATCACTGTGCCTGTCATGGCTGATCTAAATAAAGCCTCCAGTGCATCATAGCCACATTTTAAGGAATGGTTGCTAACCTGTTGTATGTTATTTACCATCTCTAATACATATTTCTTATCAAGAGATTCATCAGTGGTTAGTTTTTAGTTAACTGATCAAGCATAAACTCTTGGTATTGTATCATGTGAAACTGACAGTTTAAAGCTCTAGCTGAGAGAGTAGCTGAAGTGTAGACCTTTTACCCCATCTGTCTAATGACCTTGCTTCCCTTTCAGAAGGAATAGGGTTTTTAGCTGTGGTCGCTGCTACTGCCTTGGGACCCTGGGATATAGTTTCTGGGTCTGCAAGTGGGGCCTTGTAAAGGTGGTGATGAGTATCTGGCACCCTGTAAAATCTGTCTGGTTTGGCAGGGGCTGGGGTAAAGAATCTGGAGCGGAGCAAACATCATTGAAAGCATCATCCACCACAGAGAGAACAGGGGTATAGCTAAGGGCCTGTGCTGTGGGAGGTGCAGAAAGGTCCTAAGTCTTTTCTGGAGTCTGAAAAATCCTGTTGCTGCCATTGAACTGTTCTCGCATGGCATGCAAGGTTTCCAAAGGAGAATTCTTCTGGTGGGGAAGCAGCTGGAATGGATTCTTCAGCATCAGAATCTTCAAAATTGGAGAAGGAGCCTCAGGCTGGTCAGTTATGTCTGATTCATCAGCAGAATCATCAGAAGACACTGGCTCAGGGGCTCTGCCCTAGGTCTCTTCTCTGGGGGCTGAGAGGCCCTGTCTGGGTGAGATTGAGATCCTCTAATTAAAGAAATTAAATCTTCTGCCAAAGAAAGCATTTGAGAACTAGAAGAGGCCTGGATGTGGGGGGTTTAACAGGCACTGTTTTAGAAGTCTTGGCTGCTTTAGCCCTGGCGAAGGCCTTAATGGATATGGCAGCTGGAGGCCTAGCAGCACCACGTGCTGGGGTAGAGACATCCAAGGGAATGGTGTCTGATAAGTCAACCACCGTAGTGGGTAAAATTTCTGAGGTCGATTCAAGAGTTGTAGCAGGGGCCTCAGTTGTAAGAATAGGTTCAGCTGTACTTTGATCAGTTTTCTCGGTTTCAGCCGAAACCGAGATACTCGCGGTTTGCTTTACCGTGGTTTCGGCCGAAACCGCGGACCGCGAGTGTCGGTCTTTATCTTTGCGCTTTTGGGGTAGTCTGAGGATCCGACGGCATAATGTACGCAAAATCAGAACCGAAAAACTGTTCTGCAACTCCGACGCCTAAGCCGCGGCCGGTTGAAAGAGGCACAGGCCGAACAGGCTGCTACGTGGGCTGGGCCTAAACAAGGCAGACAGTAAGAGTGGAAATCTTTATGAGGTATTTGTTTCCCACAGGTTAAACAATTGTTAACTTTTTCTGACATCGGCTGAGGCAAGAAAGAGTCCCCAACGGGTACTTAGCTTTAGAAGTCTTCAAGTAGTATTCGCAGAAGTAATCTCTGGATCCGACCGACCGGCACTTGCGAACAGCTTCTGCTTCGGGCGCCACGCGGCAAGAAAGACTTAGGAAAATGGCGTCGGCTGATGCTTTTATACCCGAAGACCAACAGAGATGACGTCGGGTGGAGTGCGACATCAGCCGAAGCCGGACCCGGACTTTGGAATCCGGCCGACTGCAGGGCTGCCTGACGACAGGACAACCCACTTGTTATGACTGCAGATGCATCCATGAAGGACATCACCACAATCCTATAAGGACGAACTACAGGTCAGGGGGATGGAGGGAGGGTTGGTTGCTGACAAATGAAGTTACCTACTCAGATGGAACGTTATGGTGAGTACATAACTTCTTTATCTGAAGTAGTTAACTTCATTTGATCAGCAACCTGTGGGACAGAGTCTCCAGCTACCAACAACTTGGGAGGTGTTCATGGAAGGATATTCCAGAGCACAGCAGAGCCAAAAGATGCGCGTCCTCTGGATATTAGATCCAATTTATAATGAGTTTTAAAGTATGAGAGGAAGCCCAAATAGCCGCTGAACAAATGTCATCCAAAGAGACCCTCGACCAGAAGGCAGCAGAAGTAGCCACAGAACGGGTAGAGTGAACCCGAACCCTCAGGGGCTCAAGTCGACCAGAGCTTCTGTATGCGAGAAGGATGCACTGGGAAATCCATCTAGCTAAGGTTACTTTAGTCACTGGCTTACCTAGACAGGGCTTAGGAAATGAAACAAAGAGTTGATCTGATTTTCGAAAATCAGCTGTTCTGTTTAAATAAAATCGCAACTGTCTGTGTACATCCAGACAATGAAGTCTATACTCTCCTTTGTTCTGGTAATTAGGAAAGAAGACAAGTAGATTGATGGATTGGTTGATGTTGGCTTCGGAAGCCACTTTAGGCAGAAAGGAGGGATTAGTCCTGAGGGAAACCCTGTCTTTACGAAAGATGATGTATGGAGGCTTACTGCAAAGAGCGTGAAGCTCCGATATCCTTCTAGCTGAGGTAATAGCAATTAGGAAGGCAGTTTTCCAAGGTACATAATTTAAGTTGACCGAAGCTGCAGGTTCAAAGGGGGAGCAGGTCAGAGCCTGGAGAACTAGGGTTAAATCCCATGGAGGAACTGCATCTTTAACAGGTGGTCTTAACAGGAAAGTTCCTTTCAGGAAGGTCTTGCAAATCTTAGAGGAAGCTAGGGGGGGCCAAAATTGTTTCCAACATGGAAGTGGGAAATAGCTGCCAATTGAACTTTAACAGTAGAAGAACTAGCCCCTTGATGAAAAATATGGGATAGAAAGTAGAGGACTGCTGGGATAGGAGCCGTAAAAGGATCCAAATTCCTATGTTCTGCCCAGATAGACAAACGCTTCCATTTACTCTCGTAGATTTTTCTGGTAGAAGGCTTATGAGCGGCCACCAGGATGACCTTAACTGAGGATAAGATACCAGGAGTCCTAGCCATTAATGGAACTGGATCAACCAAGCTGAAAGCTTGAGGTTGTCCAGGTCGGGGTTTTTCAATCCCAAGGGATGAGAAATCCGATCCGGAATGGGATCTAAGATCCAGGGAGGATGCACTAGATGAGACTGTAGGCATGGGAACCAGGTTTGACGAGGCCAGAATGGGGCTATGAGGATAACTCCTGCTTCCCAACAGACGAGCTTTCTGCAAGAATTTTGTCATCAACGGAAGAAGAGGATAAGCATAAAGAAGACCAGATGGCCAGGCATGAACCACAGCGTCTCTGGGGGCTTCCCCTGGTGGAGGAATTAGAGTGAAGAACACGCTGCACTTTGTGTTCGAAGGCGACGTGAACAGATCGCAGCAAGGTTGACCCCCATCTGAGGAAGATCTGTTCCGCTACTAAGGGGTTCAGAGACCACTTGTAAGGTGAGAGGATAGTTCGACTCAACCTGTTCGCTAGAATGTTTGACCGACCTGGTATGTGCGTTGCTATAAGAAAGCAGTTGGTGGATATCGCCCATTCCCACACTCTCATGGCCTCTCAGCAAAGTGGGTAAGATCTGGTTCCCCCTGCTTGTTGATGTATCAGACTACTGACATGCTGCCTGTTTGAATTGCAATAGTCCCTGGAGGAAGAAGGGAATGGAGAGCCTGCAACACTAGAAGCACCGCCCTCGTCTCCAGGTCATTGATATGCAAAAAGGTCTCTGTGCGAGTCCACGTGCCTTTGACGGATCTGCCCATGTAATGCCCCCCCATCCGAGGAGAGATGCATCCATGGTCACTGTGACTTGGGGTGGGGACATGGAGAAGAGGCGCCCTTGCCAGAGGTCCCTGGAATGGAGCCACCAAAGTAGAGATTCCCTGCAAACCCTGCTGAGGGGAATAGGTGCAGACAGGGGATGACGTAGGATGGACCACTGGACCTGTAAGGTCCATTGGAGGATTCTCGTATTCAGACGTGCGATCGGTGACAGGTTGATGGCTGCTGCCAGTGGACCCCAGGGCCCTCAGGACTAGTTCCGTTGGAGGGGCTGATGATTGTAGAAGAGCCAAAACGTGAAGGTTTAGGTTGCAGAGTCTGTCCGCCGTCAGAAAGACTTTGGACTGTATTGTGTCTATCCTGGCCCCTATGAAATCCAAGATCTGAGTAGGCAGAAGGGAGGATTTCTTGTGGTTGATCGTGATCCCTAGATGGTGGGCTAGATGTAAGAAGTAGTCCCTGGCTGAACATAGTAGATGCCTGGTGGGGGGCGGTTAGGAGCCAGTCGTCCAGGTAAGGAAAGACCTGTATTCCCTGAAGCCTCAGGTGGGCCCCTACAACTGCCATGACCTTGAACGTCCTGGGGGGCTGTGGTGAGACCGAATGGTAGGATCCTGAACTGATAATGGCTGGCTCCCAGCCGAAAGCGGGGAAACCTCCTGGATCGCCTGTCCATTAGAATGTGGTAGTACGCATCCTTGAGGTCTATCGAGCACATCCATTCATTCTCCTGTAAAAGTGGGAGAATGGATTGAATAGTGACCATCCAGAACTTTTCTTTGGAGACTGACAGGTTCAGTGTGGACAGGTCGAGAACTGGCCGCAAGTCCCCCGTCTTTTTTGGCACCAAAAAGAACCTGGAGTAAAAGCTTGATCCGGATTGCCCGAGGGGGATGTGCTGGATGGCTCTTTTTCTTAGCAGCTCTTTTATTTCGAAGGCTGCTACCTCCCTCTGATTGGGTGGGACATCGGGGAGGCGCCCCGACTGGGGAGGAGACGTTAGGAATGGAATTGAATAGCCTCTGGATATGATTCGGAGCACCCAGCGATCTGTCATAATGGACTCCCAATGTGCTAGGTGCTCCGAGAAGCGCCTCCCCGACTGCCTCCAGAGAGGAGCAGTCGGGCAACCCCTCAGGGTTGCTGCACAGGTGGATCGGAAAAAGGTTCCCTCGACCCGAAATTCTTTGGTCCCCCTCTGCCTCTGGGCCAGTGTCCTCCCTGTCCTCCTCTGCCTCTGAAGGACGAGGAATCCGGAGCGAAATGGGATTGTTGAGCTTTCTGGAACCACATCTTCTTTTGTCCTCTTGGGTTCCTGGAGAAGGACCTCTGAGGAGCAGAGAAGCGGATCCCAACGGCAGACAACATCTTCCCGTCTTTCTCGCTCTGGAGAAGCATATCACGGATGGTTTTGCCAAAAAGCGTAGAACCGTCAAAAGGGACGTTCGCGAAGGATGCCTTAAAGGGTTCTGCAAAGTCACAGAGACGGAGCCAGGCCTGTTGACGTAAGAATGCCTGTTCCGCTAGCTCTAGCTGCTCCCTCTGTGGCATGGGAGAGAAGCCGCATAGATGTGTTAGTAATCAACTTAAGAGTGGCCATTCAAGCTGAGAAGGTCCGTTTGTCCCTGGCCGACATGGACTCTGGGGTGATCCAGCGTACTCTTTGATTAGGTCCCGCTGGAGCCGAATTACATGTGCCATATAGTTCAGTGACCTTACAGAGAAGGTCGCTGAAGGGAACATCCACTTTGAGGCGGTCCATCATCTGACACTCCTTGTCTGGAGGATGTACCGAGGAACTCTCCTGTGCCAATTCCTTTTTAGTGGCAGCCGCTACCACCATGGCATCCACTGGGGCACCCTTGCTCCAAAATGTCCTGTCAGTGGGAGGGCTGAGGATCCTGTCCGGTCTCTTGAGTATTGGCTCCACAGTGTCGGGCTCCTTCCATGCCCTGGTAGTTATGAGGTCCACCAGGGGATCAGTGGGAGGGGACACCCAAGAGGTAGATGGGCCTGCATCAAACGCCTCCAGTAAAACAGATTCATCTGAGGAAGGTTTTTGGGCTGACCACCCCCCTCTAATGCGCAACATTTCCATAATGTCTCCAAAGGAGACGTCCTCGAGGAACCTTCCACATCCTCTAAGTCCGTGTCTTCTGTGAGGGACTCTGGTGAGTCCAAGTGCCTCCTCTTGCACTTTCGTTTGCGAGGGACCTCCTCAGGGGGGCTGTCCGAAGAGGGCTCACCAACAATGTCCTGCTCCTCTACATGAACCATTTGGGACGTAGGCGCAGGCTGTCCTTTGGGCCGGATGACGGAAGGCAGGCCCATCTGGGAGGGAATGGCGGGTGGATCCGTAGCAAGAACCTGGGGCCTCGATTCCCTCGAAAGGACCCTCTCCATTTCGTCGAATGCCGGGGGTGAACTGTTCTCCCTAGGATCCAAAAGCAGCCCCCTCAGATCCGGCGTGCGGATTGGAGCCGGAGATGACCCGATCGGATCCAAAGAGTAGTGCGCTCTGACCTCAATGGAGCCGAAGGCCCACTGACCCCTCCGGATCCGACGCTCAACTCACGGCCCTGAGAGTTCGGATCCGATAAAGGATCAGACAGACTTGAGGGTGCAGTCGGCGCCAAAGTAGGAAACACTGCCGGCGCCGACTTTACCCCGGCTCCGAAGCTAGTCGGATCAGACAGCTCCGAACCCCGATAGCGGGTTGAGAAGGAGCAATGGGGGTGAAAAAAAGGGGTTGAGCTCTCCCCCCCGGGGGGGGGGGGGGCAAGAGCACTCCCATCTGCAGCTGGGCCCGAAGAAATCGACGCATCATCCGGTCCATGTCTGCATCGGATAGGCTCCTAGTTGACCTGGATGAGGCTGCTGAGGCCGGCCGGGAAGGCCACCTAGACAACCTCGAAGGTGACCGGGTCTCCTCCTTAGACTCCGGGGAAAACTGTGGAGAACGAAGCTCTAAATACTCTGAGTGTGGCCATAAGCTATCCCCAGCGGATGGCCACACTCGGTGCGTTATTTGCCTGGGTGTGGACCATCTTTCTTCGGACTGCACTATTTGTGCAGCCTTCAACCCCAGGGCTTTGAGGGATAGGAAGACGAAGCTAATCCTTGCGGGCCTTTTGCCCCCTGATTCGGCTTCGTCCTCCTCCCCCTCTGTGGTGCCAGCCGCGGCTGCTCCACCTACCCGCTCCCCTGGCCGGGACGCAAACTTCCTCTTCGGCCCAGGAGGAAAGGGACGGTAGGAGAGAGAGAGTGAGAGTGAGAGAGAGACAGAGAGAGACAGAGAGAGAGAGAGAGAGAGAGAGAGAGAGCGAGCTTGGAGCACGGATCTTTGGTTAGGAAAGCTGCCGGCTTGGATCCGAATCGGATCAGATACCCACAGATTGCTGATCAAATGAAGTTAACTACTTCAGATCTTGAGTTTCCAGTGGCCTGGCCGACTCCACGTGGGAGTCGGTAGCGGCCTGCGACTCTAAAGTAGCGGGCGTCAGGGGCTGGGAAAGTGCCTCACTGAGGACCGGCGACTTGCTTAGGAGAAGCTTCGTCGTAGGTTTTGGACCTCGGTTGCCTATCTTTTTCTTTTCGTGTTTTGTGAACACTGGTAGTCGGATGGCTATCCGACGACATTGTACAATTAAATCTTCGCCCAAAATAGCTTAATGCAAAATCGTACAGACACTTAATAGTGCGTTGGTTAAATCTAGCACAAAGCCGACAACTAGCAACGTCGTAGTCAGGGCCTAGGCAAGGAATACAGTAAGAATGAAAGTCCTTATGAGGTATTTGCTTCCCATAAGAAATACAATTATTAACTTTTTCTGACATCGGTCTGGAGCAAGAAAAAGTTTCCCCAACGGGGTACTTGGCTTTTAATGAAGACTTCGGACCTGAAACTCTAACACGAAAATCTCAGGAGTCAGCCGACCAGCACTTGCGAACTGTTTCTGCTTCGGGCACCGCGTGGCAAGAAAGACTGAATAAAATGGCGTCGGCTGCATCTTTTGTACCACAGATGGCCTGACGTCAGGGAAGAGGCGACAGCAGCCAACACAGGATCCAAGACTTTGGAATTCAGGCCAACTGAGGGCAACCCGCCAGCAGGATAACCCAAATGTAATGATTGCAACAGTGAAACACGAAGAACATTCACCACCAGTAAACAGTAAATACCAACACAAATACCCTTACAAGGGGTGAGTATTATACACAAAGAGGAGACAGAGCAGGGGGCTGGAGGGAGGGAAACCAGGACTGCAACAGTGAATACACTCGAACATCTAAATTTATGGTAAGTGTACACAACTGTACCATGTTCTTTGTGTTTCACTGTTACAGTCATCACACTTGGGTTGACTCCCAAAGCTGTAGAAAGGGTAGAGGCAGTCAAGAAGTGTTTGGGCTGGCTACAATGCCCTGCAGGACTGCAGTTGCAAAACCCCCCCCTGGATTTGGAAAATATAGGCAGGTGGTAATGCTTGGTGAATTTGTGTACAGAATTCAAAAGTAGCAGCCTCCAGAATGTCCCTGGTAGGGACTTCCCTGGGGAATGCTGCAGACGTAGAGGTTGCCCTAGTGGAATGTGTTCTGACCCTCTGAGGGGTTGGTTTCCAATGATGTTTTAAGAAATGGATACAGCATGCTATACATTTGGAAATAGTCTCTTTAGAAATGGCCTTGCCCTCTGTCCCTGGTGCAAATCTGTGTAATAACTGGTCAGATTTCCTGAAGGTCTTAGTCCTATCCAGGTAAAATCTGAGCAGTCTGTGCACGTCCAAAAAGTGCAGGACACTTTCCCCTTTATTTTGAGGATAAGGAAAGGTTGGCAAATGTATAGACTGGTTGACAGCCAGGCTGGACACCACTTTGGGCATAAAGGCAGGATTAGTCCTGAGGGAGACCCTGTCAGCATGAAAAATAATGAAGGGTTCCACTGCCATGTTTGTAGCTCAGACAATCTTCTCGCTGAAGTGAGGGCCAAGAGCAATGCTGTTTTCAAATAGAGGAATTTTAAGTCTGCTGACGCTGCAGACTCAAAAGGGGGTAGTGTGAGTTTTTCCAGTACAAAGTTAAGTTCCCAAGCAGGGGTGGGTGCTCTCCTTGGTGGCCTTAGGTTGTTTGCCCCTCTCAGGAAATGTTTGATGGGAGAGTGAAAGAATAGGGGTGGCTGAGAGTTGTAATGGGCCGAGATGGAATAGGCAAAAATCTTAATGGAGAAGAAGGAAAGGCCTCTGTGGAGTAGATAGTACAGTTGTGTACACTTACCATAACTGTTCGAGTGTATTCACTGTTGCAGTCATTCCATTTGGGTTATCTGCTTGCAGGTAGCCCTCAGTCGGCCTGATTAACAAAGTCTTGGGTCCTACGTCAGTTGCTGTCCCTTCTTCCATGATGTCAGGTCGTCAGGGGTATAAAAACATGAAGCCAACGCCATTACATCAGTTTTTCTTGCCCCAGATGTCAGGTGCCCCCCTAATGGGAAGCAATTAAATATAAAAGCACAAAGATACACCTCCAACAAAAAAAGCAAATACACCAAAAAGGCTTTTAAGCATAGTAAAGGAAAGTAGAGGTATAGCCAAAGGAAGTTAGAGTACTGGAGGGAGGGTAACCAGGACTGCAACAGTGAATACACTAACATCTACATTTATGGTAAGTGTACACAACTGTACTATGTTCTTCGTGTTTCACTGTTGTAGTCATATTTGGATAGATTCCCAAAGCTATGGTTGGGAGGAGGAATTTAGATAGCATTGGGCCAGTTATAAAGCCCTGCAAGACTGCAGTGGCAAAGCCAGCTCTGGAGTTAGAGAAAATTGGCAAATGACAACGCTTGGTGAAAGTATGTACAGAACTCTAGGTAACAGCTTCTAGGATGTCCCTGGTAGGGACACCTCTAAGAAAGGCTGTAGAGGTAGATGCAGCCCTGGTGGAGTGAGGTCTGATACCCCTGGGGGATAGGTTTTCCATGGTGCTTATAGCAGGAATGAATGCAATGGCTTATCCATTTAGAAATGGTTTGCTCTGAAACAGCCTTCCCCTCTACCCCTGCAGCAAATGTCACCAGCAGTTGTTCAGATTTCCTTTGAGGTTTAGTCCTATCCAAGTAGAATCTAATCTGTCTGTGGAATGCAGTATCCGTTCCCCTTTATTCTGTGGGTTGGGAAAGAAGGTTAGCAAATGAATGGACTGATTAAGAGCCACACTGGATACCACCTTGGGCATGAAGGATGGTTTGGTTCTGAGGGACCACGAAGCAATAAGTCAAAAAACAAACTAAGAAACAGTGGTGGAAATCAACCACAGGTTTTTCAATTTCCCCAGGGCAGACCAACGGGGAGAACCAACATCACATCACATCAACAGAAATGGGGGAGGGCACACAGGCAGTAACTGATTTTGCAATTTCTACTTCAAACGTAGACGTTGCTGCTGGGCTGAAACCAAACTACCAGGTGGTTACCAGTAATAACTTCAGTATTTTCAACTATACAGAGTCTGCTGTCACTCCTGAATTTTTTGATGTTTTCACAAAAGGGTTAAACTTTGTTCCCCCTAGACCATCTTTCTTGCCCAGATTGTTAATTGAACTAAAGTTGTTCATTAGAAATTTGAACGTTTTATTCTGTATTAAAGAAGATTTTGTTTTTTATGCTGTTTCTGGAGTTGGATTTTCACCAGTTTATCTGCTTTTACAAGGAAGTTTCTCAGTGAGATTTGTTAACTTTGGGCATTTTGCTCTACAACTTCAATTTGTCCTGGAAGCCTTGGTACGCTGACTTCTTGCCAGCACTGTTTCTTGGTTCTGAGGGACACCCTGTCAGCATGAAAGATGATGAAAGGCTCCAGTGCCATAAGGGTCTGTAATTCAGATACCCTTCTAGCTGAAGTGATTGCTAAAAGGAAAGCTGTTTTCCAAGAAAGAAATTTTAAGTCTGCAGTAGCAGCTGGCTCGAAAGAAGGTAGAGTGAGTTTCTCCAAGACAAAGTTAAGTTCCCAGGCTGGGGTTGGAGCTCTCCTGAGTGGTTTCAAATTTTGGCCCCTCTGAGGAACTGCTTGAGCAGTGGATGAGAGAAGAGGGGCGGTTCTGTGTTATAATGAGCTGAAATGGCTGAGGTGTGGATTTTAATGGAGGAAAAAGACAAGCCCTTGTGAAGCATCTCAGTTAAGTATTGTAAAATCTGAGGTAAATTGTGCTCATCCCTTGAGATTGATTCCAGGCACAGAATCTTTTCCATTTTTCAGCATAAGATTTTCTAATACTAGACCTCCTTGCCTCTAAAATGATATCAATCACAGGTTTGCTGAGGGATGGTAAAGGAGAGATTAAGTAATTAGCCAGGCTGCAGGGTTCAGTGTTATAAGCTGAGGGTGCAGAATCTGGTTCTCCTGCTGAGACAGCAGGGAAGGAGTCTGATGCAGGTGCCATGGAGATAACAGTGACACACTGCACAGGAGGGGGTACCAGTGTTGGCACAGCCAGTCTGGAGCAATCAAAATCATCCTTGGTTTGTCCTGTTTGATTATTAGTAGTACTTTGGAGAGCAGAAGAAGAGGGGGAAGGCATAGACTGATAGGTTTTCCATCTGAAGGACAGAGCATCCACTTTCCAGGATTGTTTGTGGGGAGTCCTTGTGCAAAATTTGTCCAATTGGTAGTTCTGGGGAGAGGTAAACAGGTCTATATCTGGGCACCCCCATTTGCTTGTCAACATGTTTAAAATCCTTGGTACCAGTTTCCACTCATGTGGGTCCATGAGGTTTCTGCTTAGTCCGTCTGCCAGTGTAATTAATTTTCCTGGCAAGAACTGAGCTTGTAGGTGCACCTGGTAGCGCGAGGCTGTGTTCCACAATGCCATGGCTAGTCTGCAGAGGGGTAAGAATGTGAACCCCCCTGCTTGTTTATGTACCACATAACAGTGGTGTTGTCCGTCTTTACCATTAGTTGTCCTGGAAGAATATGGTCCTTGAAGGCTGTCAGAGCATTCTGTACAGCTAACATTTATTTTTGATTGATATGCAGGTGCATTTGACTTGGGTTCCATTTGCCCTGAATGCACTTCCCTGACAGGTGAGCCCCCCCCCACCCCCACCCCATGCATAATCTGATGCATCTGTTAGGGTTTGGGTGGCAGGGGTTGGTGTGAAAGGTAGCCCTTTGTTTTGGTGGCAGGCCTCTGCCCACCAAAGAAACTCTAGGCGTAGGCACTGTATGATAGGAATCATTGTTTGCAGGTCTTGAGAATGTTGACACCATAGGTTTTTTAGATACCACTGTAGTTTCCTCATATGCAGTCTTGCATATGGAATTAGAAGAATGCAGGAGGCCATGAACCCCCAAGGCTTGCAGTATTTGTCTTGCAGATAGCAGGGTCTTTGTGGCCACTTGTTTGAAGTAGGTTGTCAAATTAATTTGTTTCTCTGGTGTGAGGTAAGCCATCTGGGAAGTTGTATTCAAGCTTGTTCCCAGAAATATAATTTGTTGACAGGGTATCAGGTGCGATTTATTTTCGTTTATGGTGTACCCCAACAAGTTAGGACCCTTTGTACAAAGGCCAGATGATTCAAAAGTATGTCCTGGTTTTTTGCTTGAATTAGACAATCATCCAGGTATGGGTATATTTGAATATTTCTTTGCCTGCAAAATGCAATAACTGGAGCTAGGCACTTTGTGAATACCCTGGGCGCAGTGGATAAGCCAAACGGCAGTGCGGAGAACTGATAGTGTGTGTAGCCTGCTTTGAAGAGTAGGTATCCTCTGCAAGATTCACTGACAGGGATGTGCAGATATGCTTCTTTTAAATCTAGTGTTGCCAACCAGGTATCTTTGCCTAGCATAGGAAGTAACTGAAGAGTCAGCATCTTGAATTTTGGAATCTCCAAATAGGTGTAAGTAGACAGGTCCAGGACAGGATGCCATGAATTGTCTTTTCTGGGTACCAAGAAAAGTCTCAAGTAGAAACCTTGTCCCTTTTCCTCTTCTAGTACTAGCTGAATAGCCCCCATGCTTGAGAGAAAGTACTTGTTTTTGGGCCTCTGCCCACTGATTTGGGGGTAGGTCCAGTCATCCGCGTGGTGTTGGCAACGTGTGTAAGTGAAATCTGTATCCCTTGGACACTATATTTAAAACCCATTTGTCCTGGGTAATGAGTTCCCAATTCTTTGCATGAAGAGCAATCTTTCCCCCTAAAGGGGCAGTCAGTTGATAAGTGCTTGGAATTTTTAAAAAGAAATCATTGAGACAGCTTACCATAGGGGGGGGTTGCTTATTATTCCCAGATTTGGAAGTGGAGGCCCCCCACTGCTTAGTTCTGTGTGTCCCCTGGAACTGAAACCTGGGGTTTTTGCTGTGTCTGGGTTTAGCTTGAGAAGAACTGGAAGGAGCTGGAAAGGACACATTCTTAGAGGGCCAGTGCCTACTACATCTAGGAGGCTGAACTTGTAAGAAATCTTTAACAGTTTGCATAGATTTAGCTTTATCTTCCATCTTTTTAAGAACTTCCTCAGCCTTGTTGCCAAACAGGCGGTCCTGATTTAAAGGAGCATTCAACAATTTAACTTTAACATGATCAGGCAAGATTGCTCCTTGAGCCAACCATGCCTTCGGAGCACAGACCCAGTAACAGCAGCCCTGCAAGAGGCCTCTAATGAATCAAAACCACAATGCAAAGTATGTTTTCCAACTTGTTCAGCGGAATGCATTAAATCCTGTAATTCTTTATTTTCCACACAGTCAGGAATTAACAATTTTCTGTTTAAGCAGTCCAATAACATGTTGCTGATACTTTAACATAAGGATTAGGAAAAAAGGTTGGCAAATGTATAGATTGGTTGAGAGCCACGCTGGACATCACTTTGGGCATAAAAGAAGGATTAGCCTGAGGGAGACCCTGTCAGCAGAGATCTAAGCAATGGAGTGCAGAATTTGCTGAGCTGCTGATTGTAGGGGGAGGCAAAGAGATCAACCTCTGGGGTCCCCCATTTCTGAATCAGAAGGCTAAAGGTGCTGGGCTTTAACTGCCACTCGTGTGGGTCTAGGAGATTTCTGCTTAAGTAGTCTGCCAGTGTGTTATGTTTTCCTGGCAGGAACTGAGCTTGCAGATGGAACTGCATGTCCAAGGCAGTGTTCCACAGGGCCATGGCTAGCCTGCAAAGTGGGTAGGAGTGGGTTATCCCCCTGCTTGTTGATGTACCACATAACTGTAGTGTTGTCTGTTTTTATTAGCAGGTGTCCTGGTGCTGCACAGCTAGCATCTCTTTTTGGTTGATGTGCAGATGGATTTGACTTGGGCTCCAGTATCCCTGAATGCACTTGTTGTCCAGGTGTGCCCCCCAGACATAGTCTGATGCATCTGTGGTTAGGGTCTGGGCGGCATGGGGATGAGTAAAGGGCAGTCCCTTGTTGTGGCTGCATGCTGCTTCCCACCAAAAAAACTCTGTCCTTAGACAAGGAATGATGGGAATGACAGTTCCCAGGTCCTGAGAATGTTGGCACCAAAGACATTTTAAGTACCAATGAAGTTTCCTCATATGCAGTCTGGCATATGGAATTAGTAGGATACAGGAGGCCATGAACCCTAGGGCCTGTAGAATTTTTCTTCCGGATACCTGGGTTCTGTTGGCCATTCGAGTGAAATAGTCTGTCAGATAGCATTCCTTACTCCAGAAAAACAAGCCTATCTGGGATGCCGTGTCCAAGCTTGCTCCCAGGAATACAATTTTTTTACTGGGGGCTAGTTTTGATTTATTTTCATTGATGGTGTACCGCAGGGAGGTTAGAAGGTTTATTTTTTATTTATTTATTTTTTTTTAAATGTCAGGTGCAACAGCATTTCCTGTCTGCCTGAATCAGGCAGTCATCCAAGTATGGGTAAATTTGAAATTTTCTATGTCTGCAGTAGGCAATGGCTGGACCCAGATATTTTGTGAATACTCTAGGAGCAGTGGATAAGCCAAAGGGGAAGGCAGAGAACTGATAATGCATAAATCCCGCCCTGAAGCGTAGATCTTTCCTGCAAGGGTCCCCGATAGGGATGTGCAGATAAGGCTTCTTTTAAGTCTAGGGTGGCTAACAAGGCATCTTTGGCCAGCATACAAAGAAGCTGATGCAGGGTGAACATTCTGAATTTTGGTACCACCAGGAAGGTGTTCAGAATGGAAAGATCTAGGATAGGGCGCCAAGTGCCCTCTTTTTTGGGTACCAGAAAAAGTCTGGAAAAGAGCCCATAACCTATCTGTTCTGCAGGAACAGTTTTAATTGCCCTTATAGAGAGCAGGGAATGAACTTGGTTTTGTGCCTCTACCCACTTGTTTGGAGGAATGTCTGGGAACCCTTCTGGGGTTGGCAGTGAGTGGAAGTAAAATTTGTACCCCTGGAATACAATGTTGAAGACCCATCGGTCTTTGGTGATGGAAGTCTAGTTTTTTTGCATGATGGGCAAGTTTTCCTCCTAGGGGCACAAGCAGTTGGACAGAGGTGGGGAGTGGAGTTGAGAAGTCATTGTGAATTCTTTCCATAAGGGGGTGGCTTAGCACTCACTGTTTTTGAAGTGGAGGCACTCCATTGCTTAGATGTCTGCATACCCTGAGAATGTAGTCTGGGGGGTCTAGTTTGAGATGGCCTTGAGGCGGCTGGAAAGGATCAATGTTTTGAGGGGCAATGCCTACTGAATCTAGGAGGCTGTACTTGCAAGAAGTCTTTGACTGTCTGCATAGATTTAGCTTTTTCTTCCATCTTTTTAAGAACCTCTTCTGCTTTGGTGCCAAACAGATTGTCCATGTTGAAAGCAGCATCTAGTAATTTTGATTTGACATCATCTGGCAAGGTCTGCTTCTTAAGCCAAGCATGCCTTCTCAATAGAGAACCAGTGACTGCTGCCCTGCAAGATGCTTCTAGGGTATCAAAGCCACACTGCAAAGTATGCTTGCTGACTTGGCTTGCAGAATGCATAAGCTGTTGCAATTCTTTACTTTCTGCACAGTCTGTAAAGGTAGCTATTTTTTGCTTAATAAGTTCCATAATATGCTGTTGGTACTTCAGCATGTGAAACTGGCAATTCAAAGCCCTAATGGTGAGAGTTGCAGAGGTGTATACTTTCTTACCCCATCTGTCTAAAGCTCTGGGATCCCTGTCCGAAGGGTGGGATTCTTAGCTGTAGCTGCTCTGATACCTTTAGGCCCCTGGGAGATCACCTCTGGGTCAGCAGTAGGATTTTTGAAAATTAATTTGCCAAAATCAGGAACTCTGTAGTACCTGTCTGGTTTCCTAGGAGCAAGGGGTAAGGTATCAGGAGTTAAATTGGATTCCCTAAAGACATCATCCACAACATCCAGGACTCTGGGTATTGCTAGAGGCCTATGTTATGGCAACTCTAGAAATTCTCCGAGTCTCTTTTTGGACTGAGGATAGTCTTGGCATTCCCAGTGGAAATGCTCTCTTAAATTATGTACGGTTTAATCAAAAGAAAAATCCTCTGGAGGAGAAGCAGAGGGAATGGATTCCTCTTCATCTGAATCCTCATAAGCAGATAAAGGCATGTCTTCATAGTCAGATACCTCAGAGTCGGACTCTAGGTCTGTTAAAGCTGCTGGGGGACAGGTCTCTTTCTCTTAGCAGGGGAAGGCTGACTTACCCTAATCAGCATAATAAGGTCTTCTGCCATTTTAAGCATTTGATGTTGTGACAAGGAAGCAGGTGCATGCGCTTGGGTAGTCTGTTTTTTTTAGGTGTAGCGTGTACACTTGGCCTCTGAAACAGTAGTTTTACACAGAACTGAAGATGTGAAAGTAGTAGTCTGTCTCAAATATCGGTAGTGCGAAGAACTTCCTCAGAAGCCAGTACCTGCTCAGTGGCTCCGGACCCATCTAAGTTAGAGACATATGCAGGTTCCGTAGTTGAAGAAGAGTCTCGCGGCATACCCGAACGATTCTTGGTAGGGGCCAGCGAATCCACTGAAGGGAGCATCAGGGGCTGCGAAAGCACCTCACCGAGTACCGGCGAACTGGTGACTAGCTTAATGGAAGCATTGGCGGCGGTTTTGAACCTGTGCTGTCTGTCTCTGTCTTTATGCTTATGTTTTTTTCAGAAGATCGGTAGGCGAATGGCTTACTGAAGCCATTTCGGAATATGGAGATGGAGAACGAAAGTATTTAGCGACAATAAAGGCCCGACGACGAATAGTTCGGGCGTTGAACAAGGCACAAAACCGACAGCGAGGTATGTCGTGGTCTGGGCCTAAACAGGTGACGCAGAAAGAATGGAAATCTCGGTGTGGTATTTGCTTTCCGGCAAGACAATTGTTAACTTTTTCTGACATCGGTTAAAGCAAGAAAAAGAGATCCCCAACGAGGTACTTAGCTTTAGAAGACTTCAGGATAATTCAATTTGGAAATGAAAACTCAGGTAGCGGCCGACCGGCACTCGTGAGAACTGCTTCTGGCTCCTCTGCAAGAAAGACTGATGTAATGGCATCGGCTGCCTGTTTTTATACCCCTGACCACCTGATGTCAGACCTGGAGCGACAGCAACCAACACAAAAAAACTAAGTTTCTGGTATTCGGGCCGACTGAGGGCTACCTGCAGGTAGATAACCCAAGCATGATGAAGTACAGTTTTGTACCTACCATAAATGTAGATGTCCGAACTGGATAGCATCTGCAGTCATAACAACTGGGTTGTCCTGTCGTCAGGCAGCCCTTCGGTCGGCCGGATTCCAAAGTCCGGGTCCGGCTTCAGCTGATGTCGCACTTCACCCGACGTCATCTCTGCTGGTCTTCGGGTATAAAGGCATCAGCCGACGCCATTTTCTTCAGTGTTTCTTGCCCCAGATGCCAGTTGCCCTCTTGGAAGGCTAAATTTTGGGTAAAAATGCCAATGTTTCCCAAAGGATAGAAGGCAAACACAAAAAATAAGCATGTATGTACATATATACAAACAAATACACCATAAGAGACTCCCCCCCCCCCAGCTAGCTATTAGGAGGGTAAATACCCTAGCAGTACCACAGAGGTGAAGGAGGGAGGGTAATCCTGACTGCAGATGCTATCCAGTTCGGACATCTACATTTATGGTAGGTACAAAACTGTACTATGTCCTTCATGGATGCATCTGCAGTCATAACAACTGGGTAGAATACCATAGCCAACTAGGGAGGAGGAAGAATAGATTATGGTGTGGTTAGGATCCCTTGCAGTACAGCAGTGGCAAACCCTGCTCGGGATCTGGAATACAGTGGTAAATTATAATGCTTGGCAAATGTATGCACGGAGGTCCAAGTAGCCGCCTCAATAATGTCCTTGGTTGCCACTCGTAAGAAGGCTGTGGTAGTGGCTGTTGCTCTTGTAGAATGAGGTCGTATGTTCTGTGGGATTGGTTTTCCATGGAAGGAGTAACAGAATCGTATGCAATTTCCTATCCATTTGGAGATTGTCTGTTTGGAAATTGCTTTTCCTTCCCTTCCTGTTGCATAGGCTACAAAAAGCTGGTCAGTTTTCTGTTACTTTTGTTCTGTCCAGGTAGTAGCGTAGCTGTCTGTGTACATCCAAGGTATGCAGCATTCTTTCCCTCTGTTTTGTGGGTTGGGAAGAAGGTAGGTAGGTGGATTGCCTGGTTTAGGGACACTCTGGATACCACCTTAGGCATAAATGTAGGATTAGTCCTCATGGACACTCTGTCTTGGTGGAAGATTAGGAAGGGTTGTACTGCCATTAGGGCCTGAAGTTCAGAAACCCTCATTGCTGAGGTTATTGCCAGTAGGAAAGCAGTTTTCCATGAAAGATGCTGTAGGTCTGCTGTTGCTGCTGGTTCAAAAGGTGCGAGTGTCAACTTTTCTAGCACAAAGTTCAAATCCCAAGCTGGCAGTGGTGGTTTCCTAGGAGGTTTTACATTCTTGATCCCTCTGAGGAACTGCCTGAGTAGAGGATGTGAGAAGACAGGTGGATCAAAGCTGTATTCTGCTGAAATAGCTGATGCATGTATCTTGATGGAGGAATAGGACAGGCCTGTATGTAGAAGCTCTGCCAAGTACTCCAGAATGTTAGCCATATCTATATTCGACACATCCTTCCCTCTTTCAGCACTCCAAATGACAAACCTTTTCCATTTCCCTGCATAGTTCCTTCTTGTTGAAGGTCTGCGGGCTTCAAGGATAATGTCTTTAACCCTTTGGGAGAGATCTGGAATAGTTGCTGCTATGTGATGTGCCATGCAGTCAGCTGCAACGTTTTTAGGTTTGGATGCATGATGCTGTAGTTGTTCTGAGTTAACATCAAAGGCATCAGGGTATTGACCACATTTTGTCCCGAGACATGCTCCTCAGCAATGGGTACCAGTGTTGTCTTGGCCAGTTTGGAGCTATCAGGATTATCCTTGGACGTTCCTCCTTGATTTTTAGTAATACCTTGTGTATCAAGGGAAGAGGTGGGAATGCATATGCTGTCAGGCCTTTCCAGCTGAAGGAGAGCGAATCCACTTTCGATGCAAGTGGATGGAATGTCCTTGTGCAGAATTTTTGAGCTGGTGGTTGAGAGGGAAGCGAATAGATCTATCTGTGGCATTCCCCATTTCTTTGCGATGGTCTTGAAGATGATCGGGTGTAGCATCCATTCGTGAGCATCCGAGGTGGTTCTGCTTAACATGTCTGCTAGAGTGTTCTCCTTTCCGTACAAACATTGCCTGTAACTGGATGTTGTAGCTGAGTGCCAGGTTCCAAAGGTCCAAAGTCATTCTGCATAGGGGTATGAATGAGTGCCTCCCTGTTTGTTGATGTACCACATGACTGTGGTGTTGTCTGTCCTTATCATCAAATGGCCTTCTTTGAGAAATGGTCTGAATTTTTGGATTGCCAGTTTTACTGCCAGCATTTCTTTTAGGTTGATGTGCAGGTGAAGTTGGTCCTGGCCCACAATCCTTGCACGCATTTGTCCAGCATGTGAGCCCCCATCCTAGGTCTGAGGCGCCTGTTGTGATGGTTTGGCTTGCTTGATATTTGTGAAAGGGTAAGCCTGGGTTTGACTGGCATGCTTGAGCCCACCATAGGAACTCCTGTTTTAGGCATGGAATTAGTGGAATTTCTGTTTCTAGGCTGTGCCTGTGTTGGGACCATAAATTCTTTAGGTACCACTGTAGTTTTCTCATATGCAGTCTGGCATGTGGAACCAAGATTATGCATGATGCCATGAAGCCCAAGGCCTGCAGAACTTTTCTTGCTGTTAGCTTGCTGTGGTTTGTTAGTGCCAAGAAGTAAAGAGGAGATCTTTTGTTTTTCTGCAGTTAGGAATGCCATTTGTTTTACTGTGTCCAATTCCGCGTCCAAGAATGTCCTTGTTTGGGATGGAATCAGCCTTGATTTTTGCAAATTGACTGTGTATCCCAGTGCTTGTAGCAAGTAAATGACCCTTTGTAAATCTGTTGTCAGCTTGCTTTTGTTGTCCCCTTGTAGCAGGCAGTCGTCCAGGTATGGATAAATTTGGATTCCTGTAGTCTGCAGTGGGCGATTACTGATGCCAGGCATTTTGTGAATACTCTGGGCGCAGTAGATAAGCCAAAGGGCAATGCTGAGAATTGATAGTGCTCTGATCCTGCAAGAAATCTGAGGTATCTTCTGCAAATTGGTCGAATGGGGACATGCAGGTATGCCTCCTTGAGATCTAGAGTTACCAGCCAACACTCCTTGCCCAGCATGGGAAGAAGTTGCTGTAGGGTCAGCATCTTGAATTTTGGGACAATGATGTATGTGTTTAAGGTGGACAGATCGAGAATAGGTCTCCAGCTTTTTTCCTTTCTTGGAACTAGGAATAGTCTGGAGTAGAATCCTTTGCCTTGTTCTGTTATTGGTCCTCTTTCCACAGCTCTCATCTTTGTTAATTGCATTATCTGCTGTAGAGCTTCTGTTTTTTGATTTGGAGGTAGGTTTGGCATTCCTCTTTTGACTGGTATAGTGTGGAAGTAGAACGCGTAACCTTGGTCTATGGTTTGCAAAATCCACTTGTCTTTTGTGATATAGTGCCAGTTCTTTGAAAATAAGGTTAATTTTCCGCCTAAGGGTGCTGCTATTTGTTCCCTGGTAGGCAGAGTTAGAATCAAGTCACTGTGATTGCCCTGTTGTAGTGGTAGTGGCTGTGCCTGTGGCTCTGTTATTACCTTGCCACTGTCGTCCTCTGTAGGCACCCCCTCTGGTTTGATTTCTGCCTCTGGAACGTCTATTCGTGCCCCTTTGGGATCTTGTGGAGTCAGGAAAGGACCAATTTTTGGCAGGCCAGTTCCTGCTAAACCTTGGGGGCTGAACCTGCAAGAAATCTTTAACCGTTTGTACAGATTTTGCCTTTTCTTCCATTTTCTTCATTACCTGCTGGGCAGGTGTACCAAACAAACTGGTCTATCCATAGGAGCATCTAATAACTTAGCTTTAACATGATCCGGTAAAACTTGTTCCTTCAGCCATGCATGTCTTCTTATCACTGTGCCAGTCATGGCTGATCTAAATGAAGCCTCCAGTGCATCATAGCCACATCTTAAGGAATGGTTACTAACCTGTTGTATGTTTTTTACCATTTCTAATAGATTTTTCTTATCTATAGAGTCATCAGAGGATAGTTTTTTAGTTAACTGATCAAGCATAAACTCTTGGTATTGTATCATGTGAAACTGACAGTTTAAAGCTCTAGCTGAGAGAGTAGCAGAGGTGTAAACCTTTTTGCCCCATCTGTCTAAAGACCTGGCTTCCCTTTCAGAAGGAATAGGGTTTTTTGCTGTGGTTGAGGCTACTGCCTTAGGGCCCTGGGATATAGTTTCGGGGTCTGCAAGAGGGGCCTTGTATAGGTGATGATGAGTGTCTGGCACCCTGTAAAATCTATCTGGTTTGGCAGGTGCTGGAGGTAAAGAATCTGGTGCAGTGCAAACATCATTAAATGCATCGTCCACAACAGAGAGGACAGGAGGTATAGCTAAGGGCCTGTGTTGTGGTAGGTGCAGAAAAGTCCTAAGTCTTTTCTGGAGTCTGAAAAATCCTGTTCCTGCCATTGGAAATGTTCTCTCATGGCATGTAAGGTTTCCCAAAGGAGAATTCTTCTGGTGGGGAAGCAGCTGGAATGGATTCTTCAGCATCTGAGTCCTCAAAATTGGAGAAAGGAGCCTCTGGCTGGTCTGTAATATCTGAGTCTTCGCAGAATCATCAGAGGACACAGGCTCGGGGCTCTGCTCTAGGTCTCTTTTCTGGGGGCTGAGAGGCCCTGTCTGGGTGAGATTGAGATCCCCTAATTAAGGATATTAAATCTTCTGCCAGAGTAAGCATTTGTGAACTAGAAGTGGGCCTGGTTGAGGGGGGTTTAACAGGCACTGACTTAGTAGATTTGGCTGCTTTAGCCCTGGCGAAGGCCTTAATAGACATGGCTGCAGGAGGCCTAGCAGCACCACGTGCTGGGGTAGAGACATCCAAAGGGATGGTGTCTGATAAGTCACTAGTAACCACTGTAGTAGGTAAAATTTCTGAGGCCGATTCAAGTAAGGTAACCGGAACCTCAGTAGTAGTCATTGATTCGGCTGTACTCTGATCAGTTTTCTCGGTTTCGGCCGAAACCGAGATACTCGCGGTTTGCTTAACTTTTAGTTATGTACTCACCATAACTTCAGATGTTTGGGATCCATCTCGCCTACATTCTGACTGATGGGTTCGGAGCCGATCCCTCGGCTCCGGCACGCTTATGCCAAAGAGCAAAGTCTCTTATTGGCTGAGCTTATTATATCCCAGGATGCACCACTACCAGTCCCCCAGATCTAGTTTGTCCGCATACATGCACACATGCACGCACTGATTATATAACATCGTCAGATGAAACAAGATAAAAACAGTAGAACTCAAACCGTTCAATCTCTTCTGATCTCCAAGGCAGGGGGAAGGAGGGTGGGTATTAGGAATGTAGGCGAGATGGATCCCAAACATCTGAAGTTATGGTGAGTACATAACTAAAAGATGTTATGTGATCCTATCTCGCCTACATTCTGACTGATGGGACAGCGTCCCTAGCACCTGAATCCTGGGTGGCTCATTGGAAAACACTCCTGAGTACCGTGGAACCAAATGATGCTCGCCCTTTAGATGCCACATCCAATTTATAGTGGGAACTGAAAGTGTGCGGATTAGACCAAGTAGCCGCAGCACAAATCTCAGAAATAGCGAGCTTGGAATGAAAAGCTATAGAAGTCGCCATAGCTCTGGTAGAGTGAGCTTTGATAGATGTTGTAAGTTGCTTATCCGAAGAGGAATAAGCCTGAGTTATACAATCTCTGATCCATTTGGAGATAGTAGCTTTTGTGATGGTTTTACCCAATTTATTGTCTGAGAAGGACACAAACAACTGGTCTGATTCTGAATTTGCTGAGTCCTGTCTAAATAGAAGCAATTGCCTGTGAACATCCAATTTATGGAGAGTGTATTCTGCTTCATTGGAGAATTTTGGAAAGAAAACTGGTAGCTCTAGAGATTGTTGGAGACAGAGATTAGAACAGACCTTTGGGACAAAAGATGGATTAGGCCTAAGTGATACTCTATCCTTGTGAAAATCAAGTACGGTGGTTTGATAGATAGGGCTTGAAACTCTGAAACTCTTCTTGCAGAGGTAATTGCAACTAAGAAGGCAGTTTTCCAAGACAGAAATTTTAACTCACATGTAGCAGCCGGTTCGAAAGGGGAAGATGTTAATGCACGAAGCACCAAATCAAGATCCCACGGAGGCAGGATGAAAAACTGGGGGTCTTAACAGGCCCGCACCTTTAATGAAAGTTTTGCATAATCTGCTGCTCATCAATGGAGGATCCATGGATTCGTGAAATTTAGAGATAGCCGCTAGTTGGACTTTAATAGTAGAGACAGAAGATCCTTGATTAAACAGGGATGTTAAGAATTTCAAAACCTCTGGGATTGGAGCAGTGATAGTGTCTAAGTCCCTGAGTTGAGCCCAGATAGCAAACCTCTTCCACTTACTGAGGTACAATTTCTTAGTGGTGGGTTTGTGGGCCGAAGATAAAATGTGAATAACTTCCGGGTCTAATGTGTGATTTCTAACTAAAGTCGGAAGTGGAGGAGCCAAGCTGTCAACTTCAAGGAGTGAAGGGACTGATGTTGTCGTCCCGACTGATGAATTAGCAGATCCGGAGTTAGATCTAAAGTCCAAGGATCGCCCACGCATGTTTCTTCAGGTAGGGAAACCATACCTGACGAGGCCAGTGCGGAGCAATCAGTATCATTTTGGACCCCAATTGAGAAGCTTTCTGAATGACTTTGGAGAGAAGTGGAATCGGAGGAAAGGCATAAAGTAGCCCTGTTGGCCAAGGTTGTGCTAGAGCATCCATAGCTGCTTCCCCCTGATGTGGAGTCAAGGAGAAGAACCTTTTGCACTTTGTGTTTTGTGGTGTTGCAAACAGGTCGCAGCACGGCGTCCCCCATCTCCTGAAAACCTGAGCTGCTACTGTTCCGTTTAATGACCACTCGTGAGGAGAGAGAATTGTCCTGCTTAATCTGTCTGCCAATATATTTGATTTCCCCGGAATGTGGGTCGCTACCAAGAAACGGCTGGTAGCTACAGCCCATTCCCACACCCTCATGGCCTCTCTGCAAAGGGGGTAAGATCTGGTCCCTCCTTGTTTGTTTAGATCCCAGACCACCGACATGTTGTCTGTGTGGATGGCGATTATGCCCTGAGGGAGAAAGTTGTGTAAGGCCTGTAGGGACAGAAGTACAGCCCTCATCTCCAAAACATTGATGTGGAGAAAAGTTTCGTCTGGAAGCCAGGAGCCCTGAACTAACCTGCCCAGACAATGCCCCCCCCCCCACCCTGTCTGGGAGGCATCTGTCGTCAGGGTGACCACTGGAGAGGGAATAACAAAAGGACTTCCCTGATTTAGATTGGATGTCTGAAGCCACCAGCGAAGGTCCCGTTTGCATGTTTCTGTAATCATAATGGGGTGATTGAGGGGAAGATCCTGAAAGGACCATTGAGTCGATAATAGCCACTGAAGAATCCTCATGTGCAATCTTGCCAGAGGAACTAGAAGAACCGTGGCAGACATCGAACCTAAAACTTGTAGGACCATCCTGGCTGGGGCCTTGGATCTTGAAATCAGGGATTGAACTTGGCCTTGTAAAGTTTGGATCCTTTCGGTAGGAAGAAAAACGCGCATCAATTTTGAGTCTATCACTGCTCCTATGAACCTTATGCGCTGAGAGGGCAGCAAGACAGACTTTGACCAATTGAATGTAATTCCCAGGGTAGCACCCAGGGAGATGGTGGCTTTGAGGTTGTCCATTAGTAGATGACTGGTGGTGGCAGTCAGGAGCCAGTCGTCCAGATAGGGAAACACTTGGAATCCAAGACTCCTCAGGTGAGCCGTTACTACTGCCAAACATTTGGTGAACACCCTGGGGCTGTGGTGAGACCAAAGGGCAGAGCACAAAATTGGAAATGACTGTCTCCCAGGCTGAAGCGCAGATACTTCCTGGACGCCCGATGTATCGGTATGTGATAATAGGCGCCCCTGAGATCTATGGAGCACATCCAAACATCCTTCTCCAACAATGGGAGAATGGATTGTAACGTGACCATTCGAATTTGGATTTCGTGACGGATTGGTTTAGTCTGCTGAGATCCAATATTGGTCTCAGGTCCCCTGTCTTTTGGCACTAAAAGAACCTTGAGTAATTTCGGATCCGATCTGGTCTGTGGGGACCGGTTGCATGACTCCTTTTCTAGCAGCTTTAAAGCTTCTGCGGCTGCAATTTCCTTTGACTGGGTGGTGGGTCCGGGATTTTTGGACGGTGGGGGTGAGTGTGTGAAGGGGATGGTGTAACCTCCGGCAATAATCCAAGCACCCATCTGTCCTGAGTGATTGACTCCCAGGCTTTTAGGTGCTTGGCAAACGGCACCCGACTGGCTCCGAGCAGCACAGCCGGGCAATCCCTCATGAAGTGTGGGAGGCTAAAGAGCCACGAAAGGACTCGCGGTCTCCAGAATTGCGGGCCTCTGCCGCCTCTGGGACGGCGTCTCCCAGAAAAATTTCCCGTCCTCTGCCTCTGGAAGGGAATCTTCCTGCTGTTGATGGAAAAACTTACGTGATTTGGAACCACATCTTCCCTCCTCCTTTAGCCTTGGGATAAGGCCGAAAGGGAGTGGAATAACGTGCACCTACGGCAGATAAAGTTTTTCCTTCTTGCTCACAGCGGTAAGAGTGTCTTTAACCTTAGGTCCAAATAAAGAGGACCCATCAAAGGGAGCGTCGAAGGAAGACTTGAAGGCCTCCGCAAAACGACACAACGGAGCCAGGCTTGTCTCCGTGAGCCACGCCTGTGCCTGCCGCTCTACCGCCTTCGGCCGCATACCGAAATGAGCCTCATGGACGAGTTAGAAATTGAAGCAAGGATAGCCAACTGAGAGCTAACCGACTGGGCTAGCTGCTCAGGTAGGTTACCTGAGAGGGAATCTGACAGCTCCTTGACCAGATCCCTCTGAAGCCTGGTAAAATGTGCCAAATAATTCAGGGACCTTAAAGTAAAGGCTGCTGAAGTCAGGGCGCTTCCTGCACCGTCCATGCTCCTAGACGACTTATTGGGGGGAGGGACGGACGTTGAAGCCTCGGCCACGGCCTGTTGTGTAGCAGATGCCACCACCATGGCATCTACAGCCACGCCTTTAGTGAGGAACTCCTTCTCGGTGGGGCAGACAAAAATTTGTTAGGACGAGAAGGGACTGGTTCCACGGTATCTGGATGTTCCCACGCCTCCGACAAACTAAATCCAGGAGCTCGTCAAAGGGCGGAGACACCCAGGAGGCGGAGGGCTGAGCCCCAAGGCCTTGAGGAGCACTGACTCATCAGCAGAGGGGGTTTGGATATCCAGCCGCCTCGTTGTTTGAGGATCTCTAAGATGTCTGCAAATGAGACATCGTCCGAGGACGACTGGGACCCCTCCGCATCATCAAGATCAGTGTCCGATGTAATAGACTCGGGGAGTCCACGTGCTTCCTCTTGCACGATCTCTTCCTTGGGGTTCCTCTGAAGACAACTCAAGAACCCTCAGGAGGAGGGGAACCCCAATGGGGTAACCTCAGGCCCAGGGCTCCGCTGCCTAAGGACAGGGAACTGCCAAAGACCCAGTCTCCACGCCCAGGAAGGTGCTGGTAAAGCCGGAGAGATGGCAAGAAGACTTGGCCAAGGCACTCCTCATAGCTCTGAAAGCCGGACCCCAGAATCCTGGGAGTGTCCGGTCCCCGAGCCATGATAGCAGACGGAAGTCCCGCAGCTGAAGCACCGAGAGGGAGGCTCGGAACCGACAGCATAGGTCCCAAACATCACCCCAGGTCCAGCCGAAGAAGTCCGTGTACCAAACTCGGACCAAGGCCGGGTTGGAGTAAGGGTCGGAGCCGACCCTAAGATCTCCACCGCTCCAACAGCACCTGCTCGACGGAGCATCGGTCGGAGGAGGAATAGCAATGACATGGGCATGGGCCATCGGCTCAAGCCAACTGGGTCGGAGCCGAAACAAATTTTGAAAGACTGGGGACTGGAACAGTCTTTGGAGCACCCTGTCTATGTCCGAATCTGACATCCTCGATGACCTAGAGGATACTGAACGGGTTCGAGATGGCCTCTCCAACGCCCCAAGGGGCTAGGGGACCGGCTCGAGGCGACTCGATGACTATCGGCGAAGGAATACCCACACTAGTTTCCATCGGTGCCGAGGAAGACTTCGCCGAGGAGGAAGTGTCTGAGCGACAACCTTTGTCGGCTCGAGACCAGTGGAGCCGACGGTGACCCGCCTCGATGCCCCAGCCATCGGCTCCGAAGCCAGAGGAGTCGAGACTGGTGGCATCGAGGCAGACCGTTCCGCCCTCGGCCCAAGTCCTTGGAGCAAGGAGAAGCCTGCCTATGTCTTTTGGCGGTCGGATCCGACGGACTGGTCGGAGCAGACGCCTTTCTTTTAGCGGAGAAGGAGAGGATGCTAAAGCTTCTTCAAGGAGGGTTTTACAAGACCTTTAATATGAGCTTATTTTTCCTCTCTTGGAGGACCCTCGAGGAAAAGCGTGACACACGCTGCAGGACTCCTGCAAATGCTTTGCACCCAAACAATAAACACAGAGAGAGTGGTCATCTCTGATCGACATTTTAAAGTTGCACTTGGTGCACTTTTTAAAGCCTGAAGGCCTAGGTACCTGAGACATTCCGTGAATTAAAGTCCAAAACACAGTACAAACACTGTAAATTATTAAGAAAATTCTCTTCTTTGATCTTTTTTAACAAGAAAGATAAACTATCCACAGTATAAAGGATCCGAGATCCCTAACAAAACAGAAGTCACCTACAATCAAAAAGACCGGGAAAGGCCTTTACACACAAGAGGTACTCCTAGTCAACACTCACAACACAAGAATTTACTAAGTAAATTCCACCAAACTCAGTCAAAACACAAGAATAGCTGTTAAAACAGCTTTTGTTGAAGAAAAATAGAAATTCCTGACAGAAAAACTAGTGAAATTAATCACTACTTAGCTCAGCCAGCTCGAGACCACGTCTTCACTTGTTAGCGGCAAACGAGATCTGGGGGACTGGTAGTGGTGCATCCTGGGATATAACAAGCTCAGCCAATAAGAGACTTCGCTCTTTGGCATAAGCGTGCCGAGTCGGAGCCGAGGGATCGGCTCCGAACCCATCAGTCAGAATGTAGGCGAGATAGGATCACATAACATCCATGGTTTCGGCCGAAACCGCGGACCGCGAGTGTCGGTCTTTTTCTTTGCGTTTTTTAATAATTTGGGTAGTCGGAGGATCAGACGGCATAATGTACGCAAATTCAGAGCCGAAAAACTGTTCAGCAAACTCCGACCGACGTCTAAGCGTTCGTCGGTTAAAAGAAGCACAGGCCGAACAGGCTGCTACGTCGTGGTCTGGGCCTAAACAAGGCAAACAGTAAGAGTGGAAATCTTTATGAGGTATTTGTTTCCCACAAGTTAAACAGTTATTGACTTTTTCTGACATCGGCTGAGGCAAGAAAGAGTCCCCAACGGGTACTTAGCTTTAGAAGTCTTGAAGGAGTATTCGGTAGTAGTAATCTCTGGATCTGACCGACCGGCACTTGCGAACAGCTTCTGCTTCGGGCGCCACGCGGCAAGAAAGACTGAAGAAAATGGCGTCGGCTGATGCCTTTATACCGAAGACCAGCAGAGATGACGTCGGGTGAAGTGCGACATCAGTCGAAGCCGGACCCGGACTTTGGAATCCGGCCGACCGAAGGGCTGCCTGACGACAGGACAACCCAGTTGTTATGACTGCAGATGCATCCATGAAGGACATCTACAACAATGAAACACGAAGAACATCTGCTCCAATACAGCGGACCAGCTCCGCAACTCGAACTCCACAGGCACAGAGACTGATGGTGTCAGAGCAGTAGATTTCTCATATCCAACAGCCTTACGATCTGGTATGGAAATTTTTGTAATCTTTTTGGAAGGCTCCGATGGAGCACTGTAAGAGGAAGATCTCTTCCCAGACTTGTCAGATCTGGAAGGAGGAGACCTGTCAGACTTTGATGAACCCAGACCTTCTTGTATTGCTTCAAAAAAGGGCTTTTTATAAGACCTCTTATGATTAATTTATTTTTCCTCTCCAGAAGAGCTCTGTGATTGAAGGAATAACAAACTGAAGACTCCTGGAGGTGGACAGCTCCTAAGCATTATACACAAATAGTATGTCTATCAGTTAGCGACATTTTCTGTCCACATTTTTTTCAAACCAGAGGGCTTCAAAAATCTTAAGAGGAATTCTGAACAAAGAATAGAACAAAAAAAAAAAAACTGTTCCAGCTTTTTTTTTTTTGTAACAATAACCGCAGAAAACACAACAGTAGTTAACCAATCAACTAGAATTGTAAAAAAGGAAAAAAGGGGAGGGCAGGGGCATATCCCTCTAACTTAAACAGGTTATGACTAGAAGAGTGAAAATGAGAGAAGCCCTCTAAACTTAAACGGGACAAAGGTAAAGCACTTCGCTAACTTGAACTAATGTTAACAGTTTTTAGAAAAAACAAAGGTTAGAAGAGCCCTTTAACTAAAACAGGCTAGTAAAGTGTTAGACAGAAGCTGTGGGATAGGGAATATAAAGCCTAATGGAAAATGATGGCCAACAGCAGAATAAATCAGAAGAACAAAGTGGAAAGAACAACTAGCACCAGACTAATTATGTAATGTAATAATAATTAAGAATAATTAGGAATAAGCAATTTTTAATAATAGTGATAATAATAAAGGAGTATACTTGGCCAGAGCCAATAGAAAGGACCTGATCTTATTTAGCGGCAAACAAAATCTGGGAGAGCTTTCCTAGTGCATTGCTGGGATAGGGTTTAGCCACGAGCTAGTGGAAGGCCTCGAGCTTAAGGCAAAGTCGGCTCTGAGGATTGGATCCGAACCCATCCTGGTAAAAATGAAGGCGAGATAGGAAATTTGTTGTCTAAAAGCAAGAGGGATATTCTGCAGAGGAAGAGTTTCCTCCTAAGCCTAAACAAGAAAATCAGAAATCTTGTAAAGTCTTCGAAAGCAAATTACGAAACTAAATACGTCTGAAGTCTAAAAGGGAATGCTCAGCTATGCGAACTGGCTGCAGATAGGATCACTCATACTACACCAGAAGATATCACCAAAATCTGCTATCTGACAGATTCAAAGCAAACTTAACCCCCCCCGAATCCCCACCTACCATATCTCAAAGCATACCGAACACCAGCCCTCTGCCAAGCGTCTCTAGAAAAAGTACAGTTGTGTATACATCATAAATGTAGATGTTAGAGTGTATTCACTGTTGCAGTCATTACATTTGGGTTATCTGCTTGCAGTAGCCCTCAGTTGGCCTGATTAACAAAGTCTTGGGTCCTGCATCGGTTGCCGTCTTCTTCCATGACGTCAGGTAGTCAGGGGTATAAAACATGCAGCCGATGCCATTACATCAGTTTTTCTTGCCCCAGATGTCAGGTACCCCCCCTAATGGGAAGCAATTAAATCTATAATTACAAGGATATACCTCCAACAGAAAAGCAAATACACCAAAAAGCTTTTAGAGCATACTAAGTGAGAGCTGAGATATAGCCATAAGAAGAAAGGGGACTGGAGGGAGGGTAACCAGGACTGCAACAGTGAATACACTCGAACATCTACATTTATGTAAGTGTACACAACTGTACTGTTCTTCGTGTTTCATTGTTGCAGTCATTACATTTGGGGAGATTCCCAAAGCTAAGGTTGGGAGGAGGAATTTAAATAGAATTAGGACCATCTGTAAGGCCCTGCAAGACTGCAGTGGCAAAACCAGCTCTGGATTTAGAGAAAATTGGCAAATGATAATGCTTGGTGAAAGTATGTACAGAACTCCAGGTAGCAGCTTCTAGGATCTCCCAAGTAGGGACGCCCCTGAGAAAGGTTGTAGAGGTAGATGCAGCCCTAGGTGAATGGGGTCTGATGCCCTGTGGGATAGGTTTTCCATGGTGCTTACAGCAGAAATGAATGCAGTGGCCTATTCATTTTGAAATGGTTTGTTTTGAAATAGCTTTCCCCCTCTGTCCCTGCAGCAAATGCCACCAGCAGTTGTTCAGATTTCCTTTGGGGTTTAGTCCTGTCCAAGTAGAATCTAAGCTGTCTGTGCACATCTAAAGAGTTCAGTATCCGTTCTCCTTTGTTCTATGGGTTAGGAAAGAAGGTAGGCAAATGAATGGACTGAATAAGAGCCACACTGGATACCACCTTGGGCATGAAGGAGGGATTGGTTCTGAGGGACACCCTGTCCGCATGAAAGATGATGAAAGGTTCCATTGACATAAGGGCCTGTAATTCAGATACCGTTCTTGCAGAAGTGACTGCTAAAAGGAAAACGGTTTTCCAGGGAAGAAATGTTAAATCTGCAGTAGCAGCTGGCTCGAAAGGAAAAAGAGTGAGTTTCCCCAAGACAAAGTTAAGATCCCAGGCTGGAGTTGGAGCTCTCCTGGGTGGCCTTAAATTTTTGGCCCCTCCTATGAAGCATCTCAGTCAAGTATTGTAGAATCTGAGGTAAATTGGGCACTGCAATGGTCATTCTTTGAGACTGGTTCCAGGCACAAACTCTCTTCCATTTTGCAGCCTAAGATTATCTAGTACTAGGCCTCCTTGCCTCTAAGATGATATCCATCACTGATTTACTGAGGGATGGTGAAGGAGAGATTAGGTAATTAGCCAGGCTGCTAGGTTCAGGGTTTGCAGCTGAGAGTGCAGAATCTGGTTCTCCTGCTGAGACAACAGGGAAGGAATTTGAGGCAGGTGCCATGGAGCCAAGCGTGACACACTGCGCAAGAGTGGGTACCAGTGTTGGCAAGGCCAGTCTGGCGCAATTAAAATTGTCCTTGGGTTATCCTGTTTGATCTTTAGTAGTACCTTGGAGAGCAGAGGCAGAGGAGGAAAGGCGTAAACTGATAGGTTTTTCTAGCTGAAGGATAGAGCATCCACTTTCCAAGCTAGCTTATTTATTTATTTATTTATTGACATCTATTAACCGGGTTTGTCCAACTCTGCTTGTGGCCCATTTTCAGTGTAAACCCGAGGAGAAAAGCTCCAGTAATACATTTTAAAACAAGTACAATTTTGAACAATATTGATATAATAGCAGTTATAGCAAAATGATTCACATATGTTGGGATACATGCATAAAGTTAAAGTTGCATAAAAAAAGCTATAACAATTTTACATTGATATAGTTTAATAGGTCAACAATGAACATTTTTTGTTTGTATAAAATTGTGCAAATGCATAGTAGACACTTTGGAGAGAGAAGTGTAATGAGGTACTAGGTATGGTCCTTTTGAGAGTACATAAAGGGAAGGAAGACTAGGTAGGGTCATGGCAAGGGCAGGTTCTAGAATTGAGAAAATAAGCTTTTAGTTCATTTTTAAAGTGTGAGGTGTGGGAGATTGAAATAAGTCAAGGGGAAGTTTGTTCCAAGCATGGGCAAGGGAGTGTTTGTAGAGTAGTTTGCCTACTAACCTTTTTGGGTGGTAGACATCAAGTAATTGTTGGTTAGAAGTAAGGAGGGTCCGAGATGGGATCTAGATGGAGACCAAGGAAGATAGAGATGGACAGAAGGAAGGCTTATAAAGAATAGCGTGTAGCATATGAAATTGATAAGATAGCAGAAACTGGGGAAGTTCAAGCCATTGAACAGAGTTTAAAGAAATGCAGTGGTGTGAGTTGTTTGGAGAGTTAGTAATGAATCTGGCAATTTTATGGTAAGTCTGTTGCAGTTTGTTTAGAGTGGAGGCCTGGATACTGGTAAGAACTGTGGCGGCATACAAGAGGGAGGGGAGGAGGAGGAGTGCCTGGGCCTAGGGTAAGTCTAGATTCAGGGGGTTAGGAATTTTTTGTTCCGATATAGCAGACCTAGTTTCTGGTTTTTTTTTTTTTTTTTTTTTTTTTTATACATTGGAGTATGTGTAGGTTGAACTTGAGTTAGTCATCGATAATGACCCCTAGGAGTTTTGTGTAGGTGTCAGGTTGGATATTTGTATTGTTAGAAGATGTAATAAAATATGAGGTTTTGTGATGAGAAAGAACGGGGAAGGAAAAGTAGGAGTTTGGTCTTTTTGGGATTTAGGATCAATAGATTGTGCGAGAGCCATTGTTCAGTGGATAGTATAGCCTGCTGGGTCAGGGCGTGTAGTTCAGGAATGTTATTTGAGATGGATATAAGTGTGGAGTCGTCGGCATACTGAATAAGGGAGGATTCTTTGCATGAGGTGTAAAGATCATTGGTGAAGATGTTAAACAAAAGGGGTCTCAAAATGGAGCCTTGGGGAACACCAGTGGTGATGGGAAGGAAAGGTGAGGAGGATGAGAGCCATTTGACAGATTGTTCCCTGCCAGATAGGTAACTATTAAACCAGGCAAATGCAGAGGGGGATAGGTGGAGATTTGCGAGTTTGGATAGTAGTAGAGGATGAGAGACAGTATCGAAGGCTTTGGAGAGATCTAGGAAGAGACAAGAAATTAGTTTATTGTTGTCTAGGGCCTCTACAATGATATAAGTGAAGGAGAGGAGGGCAGTGGTGGTGTTGTGGTGAGGACGAAATCCATGTTGGGTAGGGGTAAAGTAAGTGGTGTGTGAGGAGGTGACTGAGAAGCTGTGAGTGAATACAGTTTTCTAATATCTTGGAGAGGGGGGACAGAATGGCAATGGGTCGGTAGTTTGAGGGGTCAGTGGAGTTTCGACCTTTATGAAGAGGGATAGTGAAGAAAGATTTCCAAAGGGTGGGGACAGTTGATTCCAGAATAGAACGATTAATTAGTATAGATACATGATAGGCAATTGAGTCAGCAGCAAGTTTGAAGAATGTAGGAGATAGATTGTCAGTGGAAGGAGAGCAAGGTTTTAGCTTGAGTAGTAGAGATCTGATGTAAATAATGGGAACTGGTTCAAAAGAAAACAAAGTTGTGTTAGTGGGACTTGGAGAGGTGGGTGTCGAAGTACAGTTTGGCTTAGAGGTTACCAGATTTTGGATGGAAGACAAAGTGTTTATTCAGGAGGGTGGCTGTTTCCTGAGAGGAAGAGTTAGGGTATGGGGAGGGATTAGAGGGCTTTCCAGGATAGAGGATGTTGTTGAGAATTGACCAAAATTTTCGAGGATTGGATTTGTTGTTAAGCTGAGCAGAGCTATAGTATATCTTTTTGTCATTAGTTGTATGTTTTTTTGCAAGGTTCCTCAGTTGCCTGTATTTTTGAAGAAAAAGTGGTTGTTTAGTTTTAGTCCAGGTTTTCCAAGCATGATCTCTTTGTTTCATAAGGGACCTAGTCTCTTTGGAGAGCCAGGGAGCATGGTTTGATTTTACTCTGATCTTCCTAGAGGGAGCTAAGGAGTTTAGAGTATTCACGAGGATGCTATTGAAAGTGCTTACAGCATCGTTTAGGGGGAGGTGTTTTAGAATGGACCAATCTATGTTGTGGAGAATGGAGTTAAATTTGGATGAATTGAAAGTTGATAGTTTGACAGTCTTTGATAAGGTGGGGTTTAGGAATATGGGAGTAGTGCCTTAAGATGGTGGTAGGGAGATGATCACTGAGGGAGTCAGGTAAGGTGGTGGGATTGTGGTATTGGTGGGGGAATTGGTAAGGATCCAGTTTATGATGGAGCTGGAAGTGGAATTTTTATGGAAGCGAGTGGGAGATGTTATAAGTTGGTGGAAGCCGTGTAGGTGGCTACTGAGTTGGGGGGAGTCCGTTGTGAGTTTGGACCAATCAATGTTGACATCACCAAGGATACGTGTCTCATATGGTATGTTGTGGGAGAACCAGGATAGTATGTCTTCAAGAATGGGCAGATTGTTACCAGGAGGAAGGTAGATAAAGACAACTGCAAGTTTTTTGTGGGGATTCAGATGGCAGTTAAGGACGATGATTTCAGCTGTGAGGAAGTCAGGAATTGAGGAAGGGTATGGTGAGAGGTTAAGAATGTTTTGAGTAGAGGAGGATGGCCACACCACCACCTTTTTTTACAGGTCTATCAGATCGGAAGATATTATTAACCTGGTGGGAGTATTTCACTATTTGAGATGTGTGGCTTGAGCCAGGTTTCAGATAGGGAGAGGATGTGAGGGGTATTGAGAGCTATCCATGAGTGCAGCTCAGTGACTTTATTTGCTAGACTCTGAATATTCAATGAGTAAATAGTTAAGTATTTGGATGGAGATGACTGTTGTGACTGAGGTTGGTGACTGTTAGAGGAGTAAGATGGGGGCAGTGTAGATGTAGTTTTGGGGAGAGAAGAGGGGCCAGGTTTGGGATGGATATCTCCAGAACAAAGTAGGTTTTTAGTGAGGAGAGAGTGTGTAGTAGTTGCTAGATGGAGTTTGTATAGTTTTGACTTAGATTTGTGGGAAGGTTTAAAAACCTGTATTATGGACAGTTTATATAGACTTGAGATAGAGGTAGTAAAGAGATAAGGGGAGATAGTAAAAGATGAAGTAGTTGGATATATGTTGTATGAGTGAGAAGCTGGTGAACATAGGAGTGGGTCAGAGAGATTGGAGTGGTAAGAGGTGGAGATAGAAAGAATAAGGAGTAGTGTAGACGATATTAGAAAACAATACATGTTGGAATAAAACATGGTCAGATAGAGTAGGTACAGAGACAGTGGTATAGATGAAGTGGTGTTGACAAGATTGACAGATTAGTAAGGTGGTTGTGGCAATAGGCAGGAAATGGAATTGTAGTGGCTAGTGGGACAGGAAGGGGAGGGATAGTTAGGTATAAAGGTAATTATAATGGGGGGTGTGGGAATGGGGGTAGGGTAGGGGAGCGAAGTGAGCCCAAGTGTAGCGAGGGTGAACGGGGTGGGGCTAGCACCCTGGTCAAGATGAAGTCATAGAAACAATCAGAAAAGATAGTGAAAAACTAGCCTGAAAGACAAGGATATAAAGTTTCTAAAGGTATAGTCACCAGAAATAAAATAAAAAGAAATAAAATATGAGCAGAAGTAAGCTTACAAAAGGACACTGGCCTCAAGCTACACAAGTAGATTTACTTGAAGGAAACCCAGTGCTGTATGGTTAAAATAAGCTACAATAGAGAGGGGCTTTACAGGGGGAGAGAAAGGTATTACTAGCAGCTAAAAGCAGGGCAAATCATAAAAAAAACATTAATATGTAAGAGTCTGAAGACAGTAAAATAGGGCAGGTGCACTAGGAAAGGCAATTATGAGTGAGGCTAGAAATGAATTCAGGGAAGGGTAAAGTGCAAACAGGAGAATATACACAGAAACAGTATGAGGATAGTGGGTAACCAAAGAGAAAGGATAAGAGCTGCTGGCGTCTGTTTTTCGTGATGACTAGCAAAAAAACACTGTAAATTCTTGTTGTGCTTATAAAGTCTAGCATTAATTAAAAAATTAACTTGTGTAGTAGTTATTTACTGGGGGACATACTTCTGTGGTATTATTTTAAGCTTAAAATTGTGGCTTCCGGACAGATAGTAAGAGTTGCAGGGTATCTGTAAAGGTCCTCAAACCTGTGCTGCCTTGTACTGTGGCCAGGAGAAAACCACAGGGAAAAATCCACTAGGGCTATAAAAAGAAAGAGGAGGGAGATTAGTTATGAGCAAGTAATTCAGGAAAAGAGCGAGAGACAAAAGTACCATGGGTAGAGAGAAAAAAAAATAATACAGGTAGGCAGAGACAGTATACCTAGCATTAATTTCCATTGCATGAGTGTCTTACACATATAGCTAGCTAAGAACACAGCAGTGTTTACACCTATGCATAAAGTAATGCAGAACAACAGTAGTTAACAGCACAATGTAGACATACACAAGGCAATAATTCACAAAGCAGGAAAACAGAAATCCAGGATGCTGAGGACAACAGCAATTGGTACACTTTCAGGCAATAGTTCTTCCTTTTAACTTTAGTGCTACACCAAGTGCTACACCAAGAAATTACAGTGAAAATATTACAGATGCATTTAAATGAGAAGTTAAGGTGCCTGTTGCTCCTTGCAACAAGAAACTTAGTTGGTAAATATTCACATTTACAGTTTTATTTCATTAAAAAACAAGAAATAATATGAATACAATTCAAACACTAAGCTACCAGTGATCATAAGGTGCTGGAGCTCCTTGCGACATAGCTTGTGGGGAATCGTTGTGCAAAATGTGTCCAGTTAATGGTTCTAGGGAGAGGCAAACAGGTCTATATCTGGGCTCACCCCATTTGCTTATCAACATGTTGAAAATCTTTGGTTTCAGTTTACACGGGTCCATGAGGTATCTACTTAATCCATCTGCCAGTGTATTTAGTTTTTCTGGCAGGAATTGAGCTTGTAGATTCACATGGTAGCTCAAGGCTGTGTTCCACAATGCCATGGCTAGTCTGCAGAGGGGGTAAGAATGTGTACCCCCTGCTTGTTTATGTACCACATATCACATGACAGTGGTGTTGTCAGTCTTTACCATTAGTTGTCCTGGAAGAATGTGGTCCTTGAAGGCTGTCAGAGCATTCTGTACAGCTAACATTTCCTTTTGATTTATGTGCAGGTGCATTTGACTTGGGTTCCATTTGCCCTGAATGCACTTCCCTGCCAGGTAAGCCCCCCATGCATAGTCTGATGCGTCTGCTACGATTTGGGTGGCAGGGAGTAATGTGAATGGTAGTCCCCTGTTTTGGTGGCAGGCCTCTGCCCACCAAAGGAACTCTAGATGTAGGCAAGGTATGATAGGAATCCTTGCTTCTAGATTCTTTGAATGTTGACACCATAGGCTTTTGAGATACCATTGTAGTTTCCCCATATGCATCCTTGCATATGGAATTAGAAGAATGCAGGAGGCCATGAACCTCAAAGCTTGCAGTATTTGCCTTGCAGATAGCTGGGTTTTTGTGGCCACTTGTTTGAAGTAAGTTGTCACATGAATCAGTTTCTCTGGTGTGAGGAAAGCCATCTGGGAAGTTGTATTCAAGCTTGCTCCCAGGAATATAATTTGTTGGCAGGGTACCAGGTGGGATTTCTTTTCGTTTATGGCGAACCCTAGACAAGTCAGCACCCCTTGAACAAAGGCCAGATAATTCAAAAGAAAGTCCTTGATTTCTGCCTGAATTAGACAATCGTCCAGGTATGGGTATATTTGAATATTTCTTTGACTGCAAAATGCAATGACTGGAGCTAGGTACTTTGGCTTATCTACTGTGCCCAGGGTATTCACAAAGAGCAGTGCAGAGAACTGATAGTGCATGCAGCCTGCTTTGAAGCGTAGGTATCTTCTGCAAGACTCCCTGATAGGGATGTGCAGGTATACACTTCTTTTAAGTCTAGTGTTGCCAACCATGCATCCTTGCCTAGCATAGGAAGCAGCTGGTGAAGAGTCAGCATTTTGAATTTTGGAATCACCAGAAAGGTGTTTAGAATAGAAAGGTCCAGGATAGGACGCCATGTATTGCCTTTTCTTGGTACCAGGAAAAGTCTTGAATAGAAACCTTGTCCCTTTTCCTCTTCTGGTACCATGTGAATACCCCCAAGTTTAAGAGAGAGAGTACTTGATTTTGTGCCTCTGCCCACTGATTTGGGGGTAGATCTGTCCACCCGCTTAATGTTGGTAACGTGTGGAAATGAAATCTGTACCCTTGGGACACTATATTTAAAACCCATTAATCCTGGGTAATGAGTTCCCAGTTTTTGGCCTGCAGACCAATCTTTCCGCCTAAAGGAGCATTCAGTTGGGAAGTGTTTGGAAGTTTTAAAAGCAAGTCATTGAGACAGAGTTCCATAGGGGGGAGTCTTACTACTCGCAGGTTTGGGTGGGGGAAACTCTCCCACTGCCTAGTCTTGTGTGCCCCTTGGGATTGAAACCTGGGGTTTCTGCTGTTACTGGGTCTGGCTTGAGAAGACTTGGAAGGGGCTGGCAAGGACCAATTTTTAGAGGGCTAGTGCCTACTAAATCTAGGAGGCTGAACTTGTAAGAAATCTGTAACAATTTGCATAGATTTAGCTTTATCTTCCATCTTTTTAAGAACTTCCTCAACCTGTTGCCACACAGGCGGTCCTGATTTAAGGGAGCATCCAACAATTTAGCTTTAACATGATCAGGTAAACTTTGCTCCTTAAGCCAAGCATGCCTTCTGAGCACAGACCCACTAGAGGCAGCCCTGCAAGAGGCCTCTAATGAATCAAATCCACATTGCAAAGTATGTTTTCCAACTTGTTCAGCAGAATGCATTAAATCCTGTAATTCTTTATGTTCAGCACAGTCAGGAATTATCATTTTCTGTTTAAGCAATCCAATAACATGTTGAGATACTTTTAACATATGAAACTGACAGTTTAAAGCCCTAATGGCCAAGGTTGCAGAAGTGTAAACTTTCTTACCCCATCTATCCAGCACCCTGCAGAAGGGGTAGGATTTTTAGCAGTAGAAGCCTTAATGCCCTTGGGTCCCTGTGAAATAGAATCTGGATCCGCAATAGGATTTTTAAAAAGGAACTTGTGAGAATCAGGAACCCTGTAATATCTGTCAGGTTTTCTGGGAGCAGGAGGCAAAGAATCAAGGGCCAACTTAGATTCTGAAAAGGCATCATCAACAATGTCTAGTACAGGAGGTATAGCTAAAGGCCTATGCTGAGGCAGGAGTAAGAAATCCCTAAGCCTCTTTTTTGAATCAGAAAAATCCTGGCTTTCCCAGTGGAAATGCTCCTTTAGAGTATGTAAGGTCTCACCAAAAGAAAAATCCTCTGGAGGGGAAGTAGAGGGAATGGAGTCCTCTGCATCAGAATCCTCATAAGTAGATAAGGGCAAATCCAGATAATTAGAAGAATCAGAAAAATCAGAATCTCGTTCAGAAGATTCGTAAACAACTTTCAGTCCTAGATCTCTTAGAAGGGGAGGTTGGCTTCCCCTGATTAGAGTTATAAGATCTTCAGCCATTCTTATCATTTGTTTTTTAAGCATAGAGACCTGAGCATGTGGCCTGGGCTTCGGTTTCTTAGGCAAGGTTTGAGATTTTGGCCTAAATGAAGAAGGAGGCGTCGGTTAAATATGCAAGTCCATAGGCCTGAATGCACCCTCTGAAGCCAGTGCCTGCACAGCGGCACCGGACCCATCCAAGGTAGAGACATCCGCAGGTTCCATAGTTGAGGAATCTCGCGGCATACCTGACTCCGGGTCTCAGCAGAGGCTTGCGAATCAGAAGTAGCGGGTATCAGGGGCTGCGAAAGCGCCTCATAGTTGAAGAATCTCGCGGCATACCTGACTCCGGGTCTCAGCAGAGGCTTGCGAATCAGAAGTAGCGGGTATCAGGGGCTGCGAAAGCGCCTCACTGAGTACCGGCGAACTGGCGAGTGGCTTAGGAGAGGTGTCAAGGAATCCAAACACAAAAAACAAACTAGAAAAAAAACTGAGACAAATGAACACGCCCTCACTGCACCACTTCTATTAAAACAATCCAAATGGTATCGATATCCACCTTCAATGGACCAAGCAAAACATAAAAGTTTTAAAAAGGTAACTTTTTAAAAAACTTTTATGTTTTGCTTGGTCCACTGAAGGTGGATATCGATACCATTTGAATTGCTTTAATAGAAGTGGTGCAGTGAGGGCGTGTTCATTTGTCTCAGTTTTTTTTTTCTAGTTAGAAGTGTCGTCGGCAGCTTTGGACCTTGGCGGACTGTCCCTGTCTTTATCTTTGTGTTTTCTCAGAATCCCGGTAGTCGGATGGCTAACAGACATTTCTGGATAATTAAACAGAGAACCGAAATATTTAGAAGCGAAAATATACCGATGACAGTGCACTGATTAAATAAAGCACAAAACCGACAGCAAGGTACGTTGTGGTCAGAGCCTAGGCAAGGAATACAGTACGAATGAAAATCTTTGTGAGGTATTTGCTTTCCACAAATAATGCAATTATTAACTTTTACCGACATCGGTAAGGAGCAAGAAAAAGTTTCCCCAACGGGGTACTTCGCTTTAGTTGAAGACTTCGGTATTGCAACACGAAAACAAAAATTTCAGGAGTCTGCCGATCGGCACTTGCAAACTGCTTCTGCTTTGTGCACCACATGGCAAGAAAGACTGATGTAATGGCATCGGATGCATGTTTTATATCCCTGACGACGTGACATCATGGAAGAAGGGACAGCAACCAACGCAGGACCCAAGACTTTGTTAATCAGGCCGACTGAGGGCTACTGCAAGCAGATAACCCGAATGTAATGACTGCAACAGTGAAACGCAAAAAACATCAGGTCATCTTTGCACTCGCCGAGGCCAAAAAACACATCCACAATGGGATCAGATAATATCCCAGGATGTTTACAAAACAGTCTAAAACAGCACCTAGGAGATCCACTTGGCGTTCTCTTTAATCATAGCTTGAGAACTGGCTATGTTCCTACAGAAAGTACAGTTTTGTACCCACCATAAATGTAGATGTTCGAGTGCTAATACAGCTGCAGTCAAAGTACAGTTTTGTACCTACCATAAATGTAGATGTCAGATAGATATGCAAATGCAGTCCTGTCATATGGGGTTGTCCTGCCTCAGGCAGCCCCTCGGTCGGCCCGATTCCAAAGTCTGGGTCCGGTGTCGGCTGATGTCGCCTCCTCCCCGACGTCAGAGCGGCTGGGGTATAAAGGCATCCGCCGACGCCATCTTCTTCAGTGCTTCTTGCCCCAGATGCCAGGTGCCCTCCAAGGAAGGCTAAATTTTGTGAATGGATAAACAAAAATTCCAGACATGCACAACAGTAATAAACAGATACACCATAACAGATATCCCCAGCTAATAGGAAAGGGGGGAATGGACCAAAGGGAAAAAACAGAGGGGTAGGAGGGAGGGTAAACCTGACTGCAGTTGCATATCTATCGGACATCTACATTTATGGTAGGTACAAAACTGTGCTATGTCCTTCAAGAATGCAACTGCAGTCCTGACATATGGGTTGAATACCATAGCCAAGATGGGGGTGGTAGGATCTGAGCAAAAGATGGTGTAGCTAGAAGACCCTGCAGGACTGCCGAAGCAAAGCCTGCTCGGGATCTGGAGTATAATGGCAGGTTGTAGTGTTTGGTAAATGTATGCACGGAGCTCCATGTAGCAGCCTCTAGAATGTCCTTTGTAGCCACTCCTCTTAGAAAGGCTGTGGATGTGGCTATAGCTCTGGTGGAGTGTGGTCTAATATTGGCTGGCACACCTTTTCCATGGAAAGAGTAACAGAATTTGATGCAGTGTCCAATCCATTTTGAAATTGTTTGTTTGGAGACTGCTTTTCCTTGCACTCCAGCAGCATAGGCTACAAATAATTGGTCAGACTTCCTGATGGTCTTTGTTCTGTCCAAGTAGTAGCGTAATTGTCTGTGTATGTCCAAAGTATGCAGCAGCTTTTCCCCTTTATTTTGAGGATTGGGAAAGAAAGTAGGCAGGTGGACTGCTTGATTTAGAGACACCCTGGATATCACCTTTGGCATGAATGAAGGATTGGGTCCTTAGAGAAACTCTGTCCTGATGAAAAATGAGAAAGGGAGGCACTGCCATGAGGGCCTGTATCTCCGAGACTCTTCTTGCTGAGGTAACTGCCAACAGGAAGACCGTTTTCCAGGAGAGAAATTGCATTTCTGAAGATGCTGCTGGTTCAAAAGGAGGAAGAGTTAATTTTTCCAAGACGTAATTGAGGTCCCATGCAGGAACTGGTGGTTTTCGGGGAGGTTTGATATTCTTTATCCCTCTTAGAAACTGTCTTAGCAAGGGATGCGAAAACACAGGTGGGTCACAGTTGTAATTTGCTGAGATTGCTAAAGCGTGGATTTTAATGGAGGAATATGAGAGGCCACTATGAAACATTTCTGCCAGGTATTCTAATATCTGAGGTAGGCTCATCACTGATGCATCCTGGCTCTTGTTGGCATTCCAGATGATGAATCTCTTCCACTTGGCCAAATAGGTTTTTCTGGTGGAAGGTCTGCGTGCTTCCAGCAAAATTTCCTGAACTTTTTTGGAGAGGGAGTCATGGGACAAAATCATGGAACCCTCCAAGCTGTCAGCTGCAAAGTTTGCAGGTTTTGATGAACCGTCCTGTAGTTGCGCTGAGTCAGGAGCAGAGGCCATTGAGGCAAGGGCTACGGTTTGGTGCGAGTTATGCTCAGTAGCAAAGGATACCAGTGCTGCCTTGGCCAGTCTGGAGCCATCAAGATTCCTTTTGGTTGTTCTGCTTTGATCTTCAGTAACACCTTGGTCAGTAAAGGCAGAGGAGTAAATGCATAAATTGTTGGGGTTTTCCAGCTGAAGGAAAGAGCATCCGTTCTCCAGGCTAGAGGATGGTGTGTCCTTGTGCAGAACCTTTCCAGGTGATGATTGAGATGAGAAGCAAAGAGATCTATGTTCGGTCTTCCCCATGCAGTTATTATTTGTGAGAAAATGTGTGGATGCAGCATCCATTCGTGTGGATCCAAGAAATTTCTGCTCAACCTGTCCGCCAGAACATTGTCCTTGCCCGGAACAAACTGGGATTGCAAGTGGATGTTCAGTTTCAGGGACTTTTCCCAAAGAATCATTGTTAATCTGCAGAGGGGATACGAGTGAGTGCCCCCTTGTTTGTTTATATACCACATGACAGTGGTGTTGTCTGTCCTTATTAGCAGATGACCTTGCTGGAGAGATTTTCCAAAGGCTTCTATTGCATGTATCACTGCCAACATCTCTTTTTGATTTAAATGCAGATGCATTTCCATGGGAGTCCATTGTCCTTGAATGCATCTGCCCTCCATGTGCGGCCCCCCCATCCATGGTCTGAGGCATCTGTTGTAATGGTTTGACTTGTTTGAGCTTTGTTGAAAGGCATGCCTTCGTTTAAATGACTTGCTTGAGCCCACCACAAGAATTCCCTTTGCAGGCATGGAATGAGTGGTATTACATCTTCCAAGTTGTGGCTGTGTTGAGACCACAAGCTTTTTAGGTACCATTGCAGCTTTCTTATGTGTAGTCTTGCTAGAGGGATCAGAAGAATGCAAGATGCCATGAACCCCAGGGCCTGCAGGGTCTTCCTTGCGGTCAGCTGGGTAAGCTTTGCTAGGCTTTTGAAGTAATCTGGTAGATGCTCTTGTTTTTCCTCTGTGAGAAAAGCCATTTGTGATTGTGTGTCCAGTTTTGCTCCTAGAAAAATAATCTTTTGGGATGGCAATAGTCTTGATTTTTGAATGTTGACTGTGTATCCCAAAGCCTGGAGCAACTGAATGACATAATCCAAGTTTTTTGTCAAGGTTTGTTTGCTGTCTGCTTGTATGAGGCAGTCGTCCAGGTAAGGGTATATTTGGATCCCCTGGAGCCTGCAATGTGCAACTACTGATGCCAGGCATTTCGTGAATACTCTGGGTGCAGTAGATAAGCCAAACGGCAATGCTGAGAATTGATAATGCTCTGTTCCTGCAAGAAATCTGAGGTATCTTCTGCAACTGTGTCTGATTGGGACATGCAGGTATGCCTCCTTGAGGTCCAGAGTAACCAGCCAAGACCCCTTGCCCAGCATGGGAAAGAGTTGCTGCAACGTCAGCATTTTGAATTTTGGTACAATGAGAAAAGTGTTTAGAATGGACAAGTCCAGTATAGGCCTCGATTGTTTTTCTTTTCTTGGAATAAGGAACAGTCTTGAATAGAATCCCTGGCCTTGTTCCTGAGGAGGGACCTTTTCTATTGCTTTTATTTGTAACAGCTTTGAAACTTCTATGAGTGCCTCTGCCCTTTGATTTTGTGGCAGGTTTGGCATGCCTTGTCCCGTTGGTAAGGTATGGAAGTGGAACCTGTAACCTTTGTCTATTATGTCCAGAATCCATTTGTCCTTGGTTAAAATGTGCCAGTTCTTTGAGAATAAGGATAATTTTCCACCTAGAGGTGCTTCTCTTTGAGCCTTGGTAGGCGGAGTGAAAGTTAAGTCATTGTGATTGTCCCTGTGGTGCAGGTGAACTACCTGCACCACTTCTCTGATTTGGTGGTTGCCATTGGCGGCCCCTGTAGGAGCCTCGCAATAAGAATGGAAGTCCTTATGAGGTATTTTTTCTGACATCGGCTGAAGCAAGAAAAAATGTTCCCCAACGGGGTACTTAGCTTTTAGATGACTTCGGTAACTGAAAACACAGGAGCTGGCCGACCGGCACTTGCGAACTGCTTCTGCTTCGGGCACCGCGTGGCAAGAAAGACTGAAGAAGATGGCGTCGGCGGATGCCTTTATACCCCAGCCGCTCTGACGTCGGGGAGGAGGCGATGCCGGACACAGACTTTGGAATTGGGCCGACCGAGGGGCTGCCTGAGGCAAGACAACCCCATATGTCAGGACTGCAGTTGCATTCTTGAAGGACATCAGATGGGTTCTCCTGCCATCAGGCGGGTCCTCGGTTGGCCGAATTCCAAAGTCTAGGACCGGCGTCGGTTGTCGTCGCTTCTTCCCTGACGTCAGTGCGACAGGGGTATAAAAGAACCAGCCAACGCCATTTTCTTCAGTTTTTCTTGCCCCAGATGTCAGGTGCCCCCAGAAGGAAGGCAATACATAAATTTGTGTAATAAAGCAGTGCCATATAATCAAAATACAGTAGTGCAAGCAAATACAACAAGAATGAATACCCCAATCAGGTTGCATGAGGAGGTGTTAGCCAATAGGCCTGTCCCAAGAGGGGAAGGAGGGAGGGAAACTTGGACTGCAGCTGTATTAGCACTCGAACATCTACATTTATGGTAGGGTACAAAACTGTACTATGTTCATCGTGCATACAGCTGCAGTCATAACAGATGGGTAGAATCCCAAAGCTAATAAAGGGGTGGTAGGCACTAGGTGGAAATAGGAGAAGCCAGAAGGCCCTGCAAGACTGCAGTGGCAAAGCCCGCTCTAGATTTGGAGTATAATGGAAGGTGGTAGTGCTTGGAGAAGGTACGCACAGAACTCCAAATGGCTGCTTCCAAAATATCTTTGGTAGGAACTCCTCTGAGAAAAGCTGCAGAGGTAGCCGTGGCCCTTGTGGAGTGAGATCTGATGCCTGTAGGTACATTTTGGCCATGAAAAGAATAGCAAAAACGTATGCAGTGGGCTATCCATTTTGAGATTGTCTGTTTGGAAATTGACTTTCCTTGAGCTCCTATAGCATAGGACACAAAGAGCTGTTCTGATTTTCTGAAAGGCTTTGTTCTGTCTAAATAATAACGCAGTTGTCTGTGGATGTCCAAGGAATGTAGTAATCTCTCCCCTTTGTTTTGAGGATTAGGATAAAAGGTAGGTAAGTGTATAGCCTGATTCAAAGCTACCCTGGATACCACTTTTGGCATAAAGGACGGGGTGGTTCATAAGGAAACGCTGTCCTGATGGAAGATGATAAAAGGCTGCACAGCCATGAGAGCTTGTAGTTCCGATACCCTACGAGCTGAGGTAATAGCCAGAAGGAAAGCTGTTTTCCAGGACAAATATTGCAAATCTGATGAGGAAGCTGGCTCAAAAGGAGGCAAGGTCAGCTTTTCTAGAATGAAATTGAGATCCCAAGCAGGTATTGGTTGTTTCCTTGGGGGTTTTAGATTATTAGCCCCGCTGAGGAACTGTCTTAAGAGGGGGTGAGAGAATAAGGGTGGATCAGTGTTGTATTCTGCAGAAATGGCTGAGGCATGGATTTTGATGGAGGAGAATGAAAGTCCACTGCTTAGCAGCTCAGCTAGATACTGTAGTATTTGAGGTAAATTCAGTTTTCCAGGATCCTAGCCCTTTTTCTCATTCCAGACACAAAACCGTTTCCATTTTGCGAAGTAAGCTTTTCTAGTAGACGGCCTTCTGGCCTCCAAAATGACATCCTGCACCTTCTTGGAGAGTAGGGTCGGTTGTGATGCTAAGGAATCTTCCATGCGGCTAGATTGAGTGTTTTTAGCTGACTGTGAAGAGTTTTGAAGCTGTGCTGAGTCAGAAGAAGAGGCATTAGAGGAAGGGTCCATGGTGGGGAATGAGTCAGGCTCCTCAGGAGTGGGTAACAGTGTTGTCTTGGCCAGTCTGGAGCAATGAGAATCATCTTTGGTCTGTCTGCTCTGGTTTTTAATAGAACTTTGGGCGGCAGAGGAAGAGGTGGGAAGGCATAAACTGTCATTGATGTCCAACTGAAAGAGAGAGCGTCCACTCTCCAGGCCTTTGGATGAAAAATCCTTGAGCAGAATTTTGTCAATTGATGATTTTTGTGGGAGGCAAAGAGATCTATGTCTGGCCTTCCCCATGCTTGAATTATCTCTGTAAAAACTTGAGGATGCAACTTCCATTCGTGCGAATCTGTCAAATTTCTGCTTAGGTTGTCTGCCAGCGTGTTTTCCTTGCCTGGCAAGTACTGTGCTTGTAGTTCGATTTGTAAGTCCAGAGCCATGTTCCAAAGTGAGATGGCCAGTCTGCATAGGGGGTATGAACGGGTTCATCCCTGTTTGTTTATGTACCACATTACTGTGGTGTTGTCCATCCTTATCAATAGTTGACCTGGTTGCAGAAGGTCTTTGAAAGCTATAATAGCATTTATTACTGCTAGCATTTCCTTTTGATTGACGTGTAGGTGCTTTTCTTTTTGGGACCATTTGCCCTGAATGCACCGATCTGTCATGTACGCCCCCCAGGCGTAGTCCAAGGCGTCTGTTGTGATGACTTGATTTGCTTGAGGCTTGCTGAATGGAAGACCTGTGTTTGTTTGGCATGCTTGAGCCCACCACAGAAATTCCTTTTGAAGACTTGGAATTAGTGCTATTATTGTTTCCAAACTGTGGCTGTGTTGAGACCATAGGTTATTCAGGTACCATTGAAGTTTCCTCATATGCAGCTTTGCACATGGGATTAGTAAGATGCAAGATGCCATGAATCCCAGAGCCTGCAGGATTTTCCTTGCAGTCAGCCTGGTGCAATTTGCTAGTGTTCTGAAGTATTGAGTTAGTTGCCCCTGCTTCTGTGGCATGAGGTAGGCCATCTGGGTGTTTGTATCCAAGTTGGCACCCAGGAAAATTATTTTCCGAGAGGGTATTAGTCTTGATTTCTTTTTGTTGACTGTGTATCCCAGAGAATTCAACAACATTATTACATAAGCCAGATGTTTCAGAAGAATGTGCTTGCTGTCCGCTTGGATCAGGCAGTCGTCCAAATAGGGGTATATTTGTATCCCTTGAAGTCTGCAGTAGGCAATTACTAATGCCAGGCATTTCGTGAATACTCTGGGCGCATTAGATAAGCCAAAGGTTAATGCAGAGAATTGATAATGGGTTGAACCTGCAAGAAATCTGAGGTATCTTCTGCAATTTTGTCTGATTGGGACATGCAGGTATGCCTCCTTGAGGTCCAATGTTACCAGCCAAGACTCCTTGCCCAGCATGGGAAGAAGCTGCTGTAGAGTGAGCATCTTGAATTTTGGTACGAGTAGAAATGTGTTTAGGATGGATAGGTCCAAAATAGGTCTCCAATCATTTCTCTTCCTTGGTACCAGGAATAGTCTGGAATAAAAACCTTGACCTTGTTCGTGCGTAGGTACCTCTTGCATAGCTTTCATGTCTATGAGATCTGAAATTTGTTTTTGTGCCTCTGCCCTTTGATTGTGTGGCAGGTTTGGCATGCCTCTCATTTTTGGAAGGGTGTGAAAATGGAATCTGTAGCCTCTGTTTATAAGGTCAAGGATCCATTTGTCTTTTGTGACAATATGCCAATTTTTTGAAAATAATGCCAGTTTTCTGCCTAAGGGTGCTGCCATTTGAATCTTGCTTGGCATGCAAAGGGGAAAGTCATTGGGCTTGCTTTCTGAATGGTTGCGAGTTATCCTCACCACCTCTGTGTAGGAGCTTGCCATTGTCTGCCTCTAAGCGATCCTTGGGATTGCCCTCTGCCCCTCGGGCGCCTGTATCTACCTCTTTGGGGTCTGTCCGTGGCTGGAAAGGACCAATTTTTGGAAGGCCAATTCCTACTGAAACGTGGGGGTTGTACCTGTAGAAAATCTTTCACTGTTTGCATTGATTTAGCCTTTTCCTCCATTTTCCTTAATACCTTCTCAGCATTAGCACCAAATAATACATCCTTTTGTAGAGGGGCATCCAGTAATTTAGATATGACATGATCTGGTAAGGTTTGTTCCTTGAGCCAGGCATGTCTACATATGACTGATCCTGTAACAGCAGCTCTACATGAGGCCTCTAGAGCATCAAAACCACATTGTAAGGTATGTTTACCCACTTGTTCTGCACTATGCATCAAATCCTGCAACCCCTTCAAGTCTGGTTGCTCAGGTTGTGACATTTTACTTCTCAATTGTGATAACAAAAACTGTTGGTACTTTAGCATATGGAACTGACAGTTTAATGCCCTCATCGTTAAGGTGGCAGAGGTATATACCTTTTTTCCCCACCTTTCTAAGGATCTGGAATCTCTCTCGGAAGGTAATGGATTTTTAGCAGTGGAGGCCTTAATTCCCTTGGGGCCCTGTGAGATAGTTTCTGGGTCAGCAGCATGGCTTTTGTATAGAAATTGGTGTAAGTCAGGAACCCTGTAGTACTCGGGCTTGACTGGGGCTGGAGGTAGAGAGTCCGGGCTAAGGCAGGCCTCAGAGTACACATCATCTAGTATGTCCAAGACAGGAGGTATAGTCTGAGGCCTGTGCTGAGGTAGCAAGAGAAATTCCCGAAGCCTTTTCTTGGAATCTGAATAATCTTGGCATTCCCAGTGGAAGTGTTCCCTTAAGGTATGCAAAGTTTCCCCAAATTAGTAATCCTCTGGGGGGGGGGGGGATACAGAGGGAATGGACTCCTCTGCATCAGAGTCTTCAAAAGGGGAGTAAGAATGTTCCTGTTCATCAGAGTGCTCTGATATAATGGAGCCCTGATCAGAGGAGGGGGATTCCTCCTCCACTCTGCGCCTTTTGTCCGGGGGGGGGGGGGTTGAGACCCCCTGATAAGAGTAATTAATTCCTCAGCCATTTTAAGCATCTGTTTTTTAGGCATGGGGCCTGGAGATGGGCCCTGTGTAGCATGTCTCTTAGAATGCATGGCTGCTTCAGACTTAGTGAAAACATTGATGGAAAAAGAGGAAGGTCTGAAGACATCTTGAGAGGAGGTAGACCTGTCCACATTTTGAGATTCACCGCCAAGAGTGGCTTCGGTATCTGTAGTCGGGGTGTGGGCTGAGGAGCCTGCGACGTCGGGCACAGGAGACACTGCCAAAGAAGTGTCGTCGGTAGTCAGGGGCTGCGTAGGCACCTCGCCGAGAACCGGACCACGTGTAGTCGGCTTTGGCGTGGTGTAGGTAGAGGCCACGGACCTCGTGTGTAGGTCCTTATCTTTGCGCTTTTTAGACAAAACTGGAGTCGGAGTATCTGACGACATAATATAGTTACATTTTTTGCCAAAATAATGCTGGGCGAACTCCGCCCGACGCTTAATGGTGCGTTTGTTGAATGTAGCACAAAATCGACAGACCGAGACGTCGTGGTCTGGGTCTAAACAAGGAATACAGAGGGAATGGAAATCCTTATGCGGTATTTGCTTCCCACATGAAATACAATTATTACCTTTGTCTGACATCGGTCTGAGGCAAGAAAAGTTTCCCCAACGGGGTACTTAGCTTTCAAGAAGACTTCGGTTGCAAAATTTTCGTAATTTCAGGAGCTGGCTGACCGGCACTTACGAACTGCTTCTGCTTCGGGCACCGCGCAGCAAGAAAGACTGAAGAAAATGGCGTCGGCTGGTTCTTTTATACCCCTGTCGCACTGACGTCAGGGAAGAAGCGATGACAACAGACGCCGGACCTAGACTTTGGAATTCGGCCGACCCAGGACCTGCCTGACGGCAGGAGAAAATACAGTTTTGTACCTACCATAAATGTAGATGTCCGATAGATATGCAACTGCAGTCCTTACATATGGGTTGTCCTGCCTCAGGCAGCCCTTCGGTCGGCCGGATTCCAAAGTCTGGGTCCGGCGTCGGCTGATGTCGCCTCCTCCCCGACGTCAGAGCGGCTGGGGTATAAAAGCATCAGCCGACGCCATCTTCCTCAATGTTTCTTGCCCCAGATGCCAGGTGCCCTCCAAGGAAGGCTAAATTTAGAAACTGGATAGAAAATTCCAGACATACACAACAGTAATAAACAGATACACCATAACAGATATCCCCAGCTAAATAGAAAAGGAGGGAAGTGGACCCAATATACAGAGGGGTAGGAGGGAGGGAAAACCCGACTGCAATTGCATATCTATCGGACATCTACATTTATGGTAAGTACAAAACTGTACTATGTCCTTCAAGAATGCAACTGCAGTCCTTACATATGGGTTGAATACCACAGCCAAGCTGGGGGTGGTAGGCTCTAAGATAAAGATGGTGTAGCTAAAATGCCCTGCAGGACTGCCGAAGCAAAGCCTGCTCGGGATCTGGAATATAAAGGCAGGTTGTAGTGCTTGGAAAATGTATGCACGGAGCTCCATTTAGCAGCTTCTAGAATGTCCTTTGTAGCCACCCCTCTTAGAAAGGCTGTGGAGGTGGCTATAGCTCTGGTGGAGTGTGGCCTGATATTGGCTGGCACACCCTTTCCATGGAAGGAATAACAGAATCTGATGCAATGTCAAATCCCTTTTGAAATTGTTTGGAAATTGCCTTTCCTTGCACTCCAGCAGCATATGCTACAAATAGTTAGTCAGACTTTCTGTTAGCCTTTGTTCTGTCCAAGTAGTAGCGCAGTTGTCTGTGTATGTCCAAAGTGTGCAGCAGCCTTTCTCCTTTATTTTGAGGATTGGGGAAGAAGGTAGGCAGGTGAATTGCTTGATTTAGAGACACCCTGGATATCACTTTTGGCATAAATGAAGGATTGGTTCTTAAAGAAACTCTGTCCTGATAAAAAATGAGAAATGGAGGTACTGCCATGAGGGCCTGTATCTCCGAGACTCTTCTTGCTGAGGTAACTGCCAACAGGAAAACTGTCTTCCAGGAGAGAAATTGCAATTCTGAAGATGCTGCTGGCTCAAAAGGAGGAAGAGTTAATTTTTCCAACACGAAGTTGAGGTCCCATGCAGGCACTGGTGGTTTTCTGGGAGGTTTGATATTCTTTATCCCTCTTAGAAATTGTCTTAGCAAAGGATGCGAAAACACAGGTGGATCAGTGTTGTATTTTGCTGAAATTGTTGAAGCGTGTATTTTTATGGAAGAATAGGAAAGTCCATTATGTAGCATTTCTGCCAAGTATTCTAGTATCTGTGGGATGCTCATTACTGATGCATCCTGACCCTTGTTGGCATTCCAGATGTTGAATCTCTTCCATTTGGCTGAATAAGTTTTTCTGGTGGAAGGTCTGCGTGCTTCCAATAAGATCTGTTGAACTTCTTTGGAGAGAGAGATATGGGGAGAAATCATGGAACTCTCCAAGCTGTCAGCTGCAGAGTTTGCAGGTTGGGATGAACCCGTCCTGTAATTGTGCTGGGTCAAAAGCAGGGGCCACGGCTTGGTGAAAGTTATGCTCCTTAGTAATGAATACCAGTGCTGTCTTGGCCAGTTTGGAGCTATCAAGATGCCTTTCGGTTGTTCTGCTTTTGATCTTCAGTAACACCTTGGTCATTAATGGTAGAGGTGGGAATGCATAGATTGTTAGAGAGTTCCAGTTGAAGGAGAGAGCATCCATTCTCCAGGCTTGTGGATGGTGTGTCCTCGAGCAGAACTTTTTCAGATGATGATTGAGGTGTGAGGCAAAGAGATCTATGTCCGGCCTCCCCCATGCATGAGTTATTTGTGCAAAAATGTCTGGATGCAACATCCATTCGTGCGGGTCCAAGATGTTTCTGCTTAGACTGTCCGCCAGAACATTGTCCTTGCCTGGAACAAACTGGGATTGCAGCTGTATGTTCAGTTTCAGGGACTTTTCCCAAAGAGTCATTGTTAGTCTGCAGAGGGGGTAAGAATGGGTACCTCCCTGTTTGTTTATGTACCACACAACAGTGGTGTTGTCTGTCTTTATTAGCAGTTGACCTTGTTGAAGATATTTTCCGAAGGCCTCGATTGCATGAATTACTGCTAGCATCTCTTTTTGATTCATGTGCAGATGCACTTCCCGGGGAGCCCATTGTCCTTGAATGCATCTCCCCTCCATGTGCGCCCCCCATCCATGATCTGAGGCGTCTGTTGTAATGGTTTGGCTTGTTTGAGGTTTGTTGAAAGGCATACCTTTGTTTAACTTGCTTGCTTGGACCCACCACAAAAATTCCTTTTGTAGACATGGAATGAGTGGGATAATTGCTTCTAAGTTGTGGCTGTGTTGAGACCATAAACTTTTTAGGTACCATTGTAGTTTTCTCATGTGTAGTCTTGCCAGTGGAATCAATAGGATGCAAGATGCCATGAAACCCAGGGCCTGCAGGATTTTCCTTGCAGTCATCTGGGTGAGCTTTGCTAGGCTTTTGAAGTAATCTGGTAATTGTTCTTGCTTCTCTTCTGTGAGGAAAGCCATTTGTGATTTTGTGTCCAGTTTGGCTCCTAGAAAAATTATTTGTTGGGATGGCAATAGTCTTGATTTTTGATTGTTGACTGTGTATCCCAAAGCCTGCAGTAAGTGAATGACATAATTCAAGTTTTTTGTCAAGGCTTGCTTGCTGTCCGCTTGTATAAGGCAGTCGTCCAGGTAAGGGTATATTTGTATCCCTTGGAGTCTGCAGTGTGCAATTACTGATGCCAGGCATTTCGTGAATACTCTGGGCGCAGTAGATAAGCCAAAAGGCAATGCTGAGAATTGATAATGCTCTGACCCTGCAAGAAATCTGAGGTATCTTCTGCAACTGTGTCTGATTGGGACATGCAGGTATGCCTCCTTGAGGTCCAGAGTAACCAGCCAAGACCCCTTGCCCAGCATGAGAAGGAGTTACTGTAGCGCCAGCATTTTGAATTTTGGCACAATGAGAAAAGTGTTTAGAGCGGACAAGTCCAGTATAGGTCTCCATTGCTTTTCTTTTCTTGGAACAAGGAACAGTCTTGAGTAGAATCCCTGGCCTTGTTCCTGAGGAGGAACCTTTTCTATTGCTTTGATTTGTAGCAGTTTTGAAACTTGTACGAGTGCCTCTGCCCATTGATTTTGTGGCAGGTTTGGCATGCCTTGTCTTGTTGGTAAAGTATGGAAGTGGACCCTGTCGCCTTGGTCTATTATGTCCAGAATCCATTTGTCCTTTGTTAAAATGTGCCAATTTTTTGAAAATAAGGATAATTTTCCGCCTAAAGGTGCTTCTCTTTGAGCCTTGGTCTGCGGTGTCAAAGCCAAGTCATTGTGATTGTCCCTGTGGAGCAGTAGAAGTCCCTGCGCCACTTCTCTGATTAGTCGGTTGCCACTGGCGTCCCCTCTATGAGCCTCGGTATTGCCCTCTCCCTCGGGCACGCCTGTTTTCTCCCCTTTGGAACTTGTCAGTGTCGGGAAAGGACCAATTCTTCGAAGGCCAATTCCTGCTGAACCTGGAGGAAATATTTGACTGTCTGCACTGATTTAGCCTTTTCCTCAATTGATTTCAACACATCCTGAGCATTAGCACCAAATAGCTTGTGTTTTTCCAGAGGAGCATCTAGAAGCTTTACTTTAACATGATCTGGCAATGCCTGTTCTTTCAACCAAGCATGTCTACGTATGACGGCCCCTGTCATAGCTGCCCTACATGAAGCTTCCAATGCATCATAACCACACTGAAGAAAATGATTGTTAACCTGCTGTGTATTATGAACCAAATCCTGCAAGGCCTTTCTATCTAAAGGATCAGGAGAGGCTAACTTTTTCTGCAAATCATCCATCAAGAAATCCTGATACTGAAACATATGAAAAAGGCAATTAAGGGCCCTCATGGCAAGGGTGGTTGAGGTATAAACTTTTTTGCCCCACCTCTCCAGGGACCTAGCTTCCCTGTCTGTGGGCAAAGGATTTTTGGCCGTGGAAGTGGCCACTCCTTTGGGCCCCTGGGAAATCGTTTCCAGATCAACAGAATGGGCCTTAAAGAGATGTTTATGAGTTTCAGGAACCCTGTAGTATCTGTCTGGCTTAACAGGAGCAGGAGGGAGAGAATCAGGAGAAGCACTCGAATCTGAGTACACATCATCCAATACATCTAACACAGGAGGGATAGCTAAAGGCCTGTGCTGGGGAAGCTTAAGGAAGGTACGAAGCCGTTTCCTGGAGTCGGAGAATTCCTGGCCCTGCCACTGAAAATGCTCTCTCATGGAGTGGAGAATTTCCCCGAAAGAAATATCCTCAGGAGGAGAGGCAGAAGGGATAGATTCCTCAACATCAGAATCCTCGTAGGCCTGGAAGGACTCTTCCTGGGTATCTGAGTGATCTGAGTCACCAGAGGCTTCATCTGAGGAAAGGGTATCTGTCTGCTCAACCCTAGGCCTTTTGTCTGAGGGCGGCTGAGAACCTCTGTCAGGATGAGCCTGGGAACCTCTGATTAAGGAAATTAGATCTGCAGCTAAAGTCATGATCTGTTTATCAGAAGTAGGACCCTGAGATAAAGATTTAAGTGGGTGAGACTTAGCCTGGCTGGCAGCCTTAGCACGTGTGTAGGCCTTGATGGACATAGACACCGGAGGCCTAGCTGCCCCACGTGCTGGAGTAACTTTGTCCACCGGTATGGTCTCAGGCAAATCTTGGGCTTCGGCTTCTGGAGGAAAATCAACAACCGGCACCGGCGTAGGCTCCGGGGTCAAGGTGAACGGTAAGGCGGTGTTGTCGGTCTGGAGTGGTGGAATAACCGCCTCAGAAGAGACCGATGTACTCGCGGTAGGTTTTGGAGTGGTGTCGGTGGAAGTCGCGGGCCGAGAATGTCGGTCCCGGTCCTTCCGTTTTTTGTAAATATGTGTTGTCGGTTGTTCCGACGGCATGATATAGGAGTATTTTTCGCCAAAAAAGTCTTCAGCAAATTCTGCCCGGTGCCTAAGTGTGCGCTTATTGAAGCAAGCACAGGCCGAGACGTCGTGGTCTGGGCCAAGGCAGGGAAGGCAGTAAGAGTGGAAGTCCTTATGAGGTATTTGTTTACCACAAGACAGTTACTAACTTTTTCAGTTTTATCTGACATCGGCTGAGGCAAGAAAAGGTTCCCCAACAGGGTACTTAGCTTTTTGATGACTTCGGTTTACTGAAAACACAGGAGCTGGCCGACCGGCACTTGCGAACTGCTTCTGCTTCGGGCACCGCGCGGCAAGAAAGACTGGGGAAGATGGCGTCGGCTGATGCTTTTATACCCCTGCCGCTCTGACGTCGGGGAGGAGGCGACATCAGCCGATGCCAGACTCAGACTTTGGAATCCGGCCGACCGAAGGGCTGCCTGAGGCAGGACAACCCATATGTAAGGACTGCAGTTGCATTCTTGAAGGATATCCCATCTTTTATGACTGCAGCTGTATGCACGATGAACATTTGAGAACAGCAACAGCAATCCCCCTACACAAAGGGGGGGCATCAACTGACCCTGGGAACTACAGACACATTACCCTAACCAGCCTCACCTGCAAGGCCACGGAAAGAATGATCATGTACCTTAACAAGAATATAGGAGACATCCAAACTCTGGACCCAACTCAGTATGGCTCTGTTTAGGGTAGATCATGCTTATTAAACCTGTGGACTTCTTTGAGAATGTCACCAAAGCCATGGATGAAGGTAAGACAGTGCACAATGCCAACCTCGACCTTGCCAGGGCTTTTGACACAATTCCCCACTCTGGCATCATTGAGAAATTCTCACAGATAAAGATTAACCCATGCATTACTACTTGCATAGCCAATTGGCTCACCAACAGAGCACACACAAAACTGGTGACTCCACTTCCACCAGTAGACCAGTCATCAGTGGAGTACCACAGGGGTCTATGATGTGCACCTTACTGTTTGGCATTTTTTTTTCAGAAGTCCAGACCAAAGTAGACCATCTTTGGCTCACTAAGTTTGCTGATGATTGCAAACTGGGAGCAACCATCAAGTTCCCCAATGATGTAACAGAAGGGCTAACACAAGAGATTGGTGCCAAAGACATGGTCGAAAACTAAATGAAAAAAAATGCATAATTATTCCCTTTGGAAAAACAGGATTCCCTACAAATTACAACACTGACAGCACCCCACCTCTGGGTTCCAAACCAGTGGTGCAAGACTTGTGAACACAGGTTGTCAGCAATCTGAACTTTGACCATCAAGTTTCTGCAGTGGTAAGGAAAGCCTTCAATGTAGAGCACCTCATAAGCAAGGGCATACCATCCTGGTCAAGGGATGTTCTAACTCCACTGTATTAGACTCACATCAGACTACTAATAAAGTATAATGCACCCTTTTGTATGTACCTCACCAGACAACTGCATCAGCTGGAGAAACCTCAGAGGTTTCTCACTAAGAAAATACAGGGACTCCAAACAATGACCTATATGGACAGGATGAAAGCCCATCACTTTACTCTGTATCTTATAGGCTACTGAGAGATGACTTGTGCCTGGCCTATTGGGCAATCTCCAAACCTGCCCTCACAGAAATGCTGGACATCTGCAAGTTAAATGACACGAGTCACTTGCTCTAGGGATCTCAACCTTGCTTGTGACATTAAAACCATGCTGGAGAGACAGATACATCTCCCAGAGACTGACACTTCTTTGGAAAAGACTTCCTGTGGGCTTTCGTAAATTGGCAAAGGCTCTTGCTACCCCTATAGTGCCTTTTTTAGGCAAGGCTCAAAAGACAAACCCACCTCCATAGGTATCACAAGGGATAAGAAACTAAGAGTAATGCTACTCAATGCCAGAAGTCTAAACCTCAAGATGCACGCACTCGAAACTCTCCTTAGCATGGAGAATATCGATATCTGTGCAGTAACAGAAACCTGGTTCAAGGCTCCCGACAGCACCCCAGCACTACCAGGTTATACCTCATACTATGCTTTTCGGCCCCAAAACTTGGACCGTACCACAAAAGGAGGGGGAGTATCAATATTCGTCAAAGATACCCACACCTCCAGGTTGATGGCACAGCACGAAGCATCGGAGACTATCCATGTGCAACTAACAGTGGGTAAAACTGCCTTCCAGTTTATAGCCTGATACAGACCACCCTCCCAAACCCAGGAACCCCACTCGGCCTTCCTGAGAACACTGGAAAATATGAAGGTCTCTCCAAACACCATTATATTGGGCAACTTCAACTACCCAAAAAGACTGGGAGCATTACTCTAGCTCCAACACCCTAGCCCAAAGGTTCCTAGAATTTATAAACTCAAATGCTATGGAAAAACTTGTTACCACTCCCACAAGAGGGGAAAACATACTGGACCTGATCATCACCAACATGAGGACTCTATGCTCCAGACCAGAAGTGTATCCCTCACTGGTAAGATCAGACCATAAACTAATCTCACTGGATATTCACATCCCGACTCCACCCGCTGCCCTGAAAAACCATAGTGAAAAACTTCTCTAAAGCAAATTTCACACTCCTCAAAACCGAGGTGGAATCCTTCAAAGCCCCTGGGCCTGTAGAAAATACAGCCCAGACCGCAGAATCCTTTATAAACGCATTCTATGAACACATTCAGGAACGCATGGATCATGCAATCCCAAATTAAACCAAGACCCAATCCTCCAAAGACAGACGTCCTGTCTGGTGGACCCCAGCCATAAACAAACTATACAATAGAAGGAGGAAGCTACTACAGGATAGAGCAAAATCCCAAAAAGGGAAGGCATCTCTATCAGTATTAGCAAAAAACTACAGGCACTCATAAAATCGTCTAAGGCCAGCTTCGAGAGAAAAATTGCACAGGACACTAAGGATAATCATAAGGCTTTCTTTAGTTATGTTAGGAACCTGGGTGGGAATTCCCAGATATGCTCAGAATTGGTCCAAAATGACAAAAAATACACTGAACCCGCAGACATTGCCAACATCCTAGCTGACAGGTTCAGCGCAACCCCCCCCCTCCCCACCAAAAGGGCAAATATTTATCCCAGCAGTGTGCTGCCCCCCTGACAACTCAGATGCTCAGGTAAGAGCTGCCCTCTCCAAAGCAAAAAACACAGCATCAACGGGACCAGATGATGTCCTGGGCTGCGTCCTACATGAACTCCAAGAACAGCTAAACCCAAACATAAAACTACTGTTCAATCTCAGCCTTACTACAGGATATGTATCCAAAGAGTGGCGTACAGCAACAGTGGTCCCTCTCCACAAAGGTGGTGCCTCAACGGATCCTGGAAACTATCGCCCCATAAGCTGACTAGCTTGGTCTGCAAAGCTATGGAAAGAATCATCATGGACCTCATAAATAAAGATATTGGGGACCTACAGACACTGGATCCTACCCAGTTCAGCTTTGTTAAGGACAGATCCTGCCTCTTAAACCTGGTTGATTTCTTTGAAACAGTCACCAAGGCCATTGACGAGGGGAAGGTGGTCCACACAGCCTACATGGACCTCGCAAAAGCCTTCGATACAAACTCGGGCATTATAGATAAGCTCACCAGCTTAAATGCAAACCCCTATGTCACTAGATGGGTTGCAAACTGGCTCAATGACAGAACCCACATGGTTAGAATTACTGGAGCCATGTCAGACTCCAAACCAGTTACAACTGGCATCCCACAAGGCTCAGTCCTGAAACCTCTCTTGTTCGGTATATATTTCTCGGAGGTACAGGCCAACACGGAAGGACTGTGGCTGACTAAGTTCACAGATGACTGCAAACTGGGTGCCATTATCGACTCTCCAGCTGACACAAGCATCCTCCAAAAGAGCCTCATAGAAACAGACAACTGGTGCCAGAGCCATGGCCTCAAGCTAAACGCCAAAAAGTGTATAGTCATTCCCTTTGGCAAAAACAAAGTGCCCACAAATTACCACATAGGTGGTAATCCATTAAGTACAGAAGAAGTAATTAGGGACCTGGGGACCCAAGTTGATATCAATCTCTCATTTGAAAACCACGTGGCCAAAGTGGTTAGAAAAACATTTTATATAGCCCACCTAATCATGAAGGGATTTACATCTAGATCAGGGGAGGTCATCATGCCTCTTTACTCATCCCTCATAAGGCCCATAATTGAGTACAATGCCCTTTTCGGGATGTACCTTACCAGACACCTGCAGCAACTGGAAAGACCCCAAAAGTGCCTCACCAAGAGGATCATAGGGCTCAAACAGATGCCATATGCTGCCCGGTTAAAGAAACTCCAATTCTACTCAGTGGCATATCGCCTGCTCAGAGGCGATCTGTGCCTGACGTATAAAGCCATGTCCAACCTGGAATTAATGGACATGCTGCACCTCAGAAAATCCAAATCCCATCGAGCTACGCGCTCGAGAGACTTGAACCTCAGCACTGAAATAAATAGGACATGCTGGAGGGACAGATTCATAACCCAGAGGCTCCCTTCACTCTGGAATAAAATCCCAGGCCAGGTTACGCAGAATCCCTCACTGACTCTCTTCAAGAGGAATCTTGATGAGTGGATGGGAGATCGTAGGTTTACCCCGGGTATCACTTCTGTGTCACTGTTAGACAGAGGCACAGTATACTAACCTCGAAAAAGGGCATAGCAAAATTAATTTAAAATGAGTGGCAAAAGCCAAACACACTCTGGCTAGGCTTATAAATGCCCTAGGGCAGATAGCCTAGTATGAACCTATGAACCTAAAAGAGAGCTCCTCACTGACCCTATTTAAATGCAACCTAGGTAACTGGACAGGAGACTGCAAATTCACCCCTGGGATGCCACCCATGCCCTCATGGACATGGGTAGCTGGTGTTGATCACAGACCCGCTCTTCTTTATAAATTCATTCTGTAAACTACCCTGGTGGGGAGCATGGCACAATAGTTTAAGTATTGACCTTATAGATACAAGGTGCAGGGTTTGATTCTTATATAGGGTAACTGGCTTGGCTTAAAATGACTCACAAGGGTAGTCAGCCTAGAATGAGCCTAACCTACGACTGTGCTGAATTTTGCCTGTGATATAAATAGGACCTGCTGGAGAGATAGGTATGTATCCCAGGGACTACCCAGTCTATGGAACAGGCTCCCCATCCATGTGAAGCAGAGTTCCTCCCTAACCCAATTCAAATGCAACTTGGACAATTGGATGGGAAACCGGAAATTCATCCCTCGTTTGGCACCTACATTTCTAATGGACACAGGTAACCTGTAAATAGTTTATCTCCCAGGCCCATGCTTACATTCATCAAGGGTATTGGAACTCGTCAGAGATTTGGGATGCATGGCTAGGCTTAAAAAGGCCCTTATGGTCATTAGCCTAGTAAACACCTATGAACCTATGAAAAGGAACAAATGTGGATACTTGGGATTAACATGGTTAGGCTTGTAAAGACTCTAGGGCTGATAGCCTAGTAACCCCCTATGAACCTTTCAGAGGAGGAATATTTTCCCAAAACATATCATAACTAACCTTGAAGGACAGGACTCATTTGTCAGCAACAATAGTCTCCCACCAGACCAGTGAGAGTGACAGCACTTTGGAAAGAGAAGTTAGGGAGCTGAAGGCAAGACAGGGGTGCTGCAAAGGTAGTCACAGATATTTATTATTTCCAAAGGGAGGCCTCCCAGATGGAGGTTCTCTATGAAGTTTGTCAGAGTATCTTTTCCTCAGTTTTGAGTTGTCCTAAAGTCCCTTGTGAGAAAAGATGTAGAAATTTAGATGGGTAATTCCTAAGGTATCTGAGAAATGACTGTAGAATCTGCCAGCAGACTTTCATAGTTTTACTTTGGTCTTGGAGAGTTTTGAACAGACTGGCAACGTGAAGACCAAAGAAGTCTTTGTCCAAGGGGGAAGTCCAAGAGTTTTGCCTCAAAATCCTCAGGAATAGGCAGTCTATGAAGCCAAGCTTATCTGCAAATAGTAGACCCAGTAGTTGCTGCCCTAGAAGAAGCATCCACAACATCATAACTGCACTTAATGTTGTCTGGTTATTTGAGTAGCATGGGAAAGTAGATTCTACATTTGCTGCTTTGTTTCTGCAGTTGGAGGGTCCAGTATAACTTTGTTCAAAGACTGAAATACAGAAATCAAATACTTAAGTCAACTGAATCTAGTAGTTAACTGCCCTAAAGGCAAGGGTAGAAGAGGTGTATAACTTCTTTCCCCACCTATTCATAGTCCTACTAGCCATGTCTGTATGTATGGCATTAGCACTGCATAAAAACTTAGAGGGCGTATCTGAAGCAGGAGACACTGCAGAGGGGTCTGCACCCCTGTACTAGTAGTTTAGATCAAGTACCTTGTAAAACCTGTCCGGTCTTTTAGAAGCTGATGGCAGAGAGTCAGGTTCTGAAGAGGTGGACTGGAAAGCCTTAAACATAAGGAATTGGGGAACAAGCACAAGTGCCATTTCCAAGAAGCTGTAGTACCCTCTTATGAACATCAGATCTGAGTGGACTGCCATTCAAAATGTTTCATGTTCTGAACAGTCTCCCCATGGGAGCTTTCTTAACATGGGAATCCAGACACAGCGAATCCTCTTCATTCAAATAGATTTGCCCAACAGAATGCAACTGAGAAGAGTTATCTGTATTTTAATCTTGTTCTTTTTCTACAGAAAGAGATACCATAGTAGGTTTTTGAAGTGCAGCTTGTGTTTGTGGAGACCCAGAGGAGAGGGGATTCAAAGCCATAATAGCTTTGAACAAGCCGCGGGAGAAATCCATCCATTCCTTTTCTATAGCTGTTGAGGGAAAAGCCATGTCTAGTCTTATGTTTTTTTCTTTTTGGGCATGACCTCTGCCTTGATGAGATGTGGAGGTTTGGAACCCTGACTAACCTCTATTAAAGTAATGGCGATTTCTTCCCAAATTAATACTTGAGGGATGCCATGAGGGCCCTCAAAAATGATGAGTCACAGTCCAATGGACACATCTGCAGTCTGGAAAGCCTTAGGAGCTATAACAGCCAATGATTGGGTCTTGGCAGCAAGCAACTGAGAGGTAACCGGATGCACAGTGCATTCTGCAACCTCACTGGGTATGTCATAGTCCAAAATGTTAGACTGCATTATCTGTTCTGGGCCTCTTAAGCTTCTTAAGTGGTAGAGACACATCTAGGGATGTAGATTCCACCATCTTGGAATGGGCCAGGCATTCAAAATGCAGAGTTTCCAGAAAGGTGTTGAGAGAGGAAAGCCTCATTGCAAGTCCTTACCATATGGAACATGTGTACTGCTCTCACACTTACCCCTCCTAGCTGAAATGTAACAAATTTGCACAAAAATAACAAACAAAAAAGGCAAAGGAAGGTTCCCCAGTGGGGCACTTGTATGAGAAAATGATTGAGTGATGCTACACCACCAATGACCAAATATCGATCCGTTCAACACATGCACAACTTGCATTTAGGCTGGTGGTGAGAATCTGTAGTTCACCCTTGTATATCCGTCTATACACCCCTATGCTTGCAAACTGAGGTAATGCAACAGATGTACAACCTTGCGAAGGCAAAGCTTTTGGTTCCTTGGCAAGATGTTAGTGGTGACGACCCTTATGTCAGGAATACTGCAACACTGATTTCAGTCAGGATGTATTGGGAGTACAAGGAAGGATAACTGATCATGAGCAAACATAACAGGGAAAGGAAAAAGGAGGTATGATAATGGATGCAACACGTTTATCAGAGGCAATTTAGCAGCACATACCAATACAAAAGTATGCCAGAAGGATAAGGTAGGGGCAGAAATTACATGCAGTAAAATTTAATACAGCCACAAAATATTTTGCAGAAAAATTGTGAGCTCAGAAATGCAAGGATATAGCAACAGAAGAATGCATATAAATAAACATCAGGCTTTAAACTTACGAAGGTGAAAACATCAGGAAAAGTAAAGGCAGCTACAAATGCCAGCCAGGTAAAACCTCAGGTAAATTTGATAGACCATACTTTTCCATCAGAATATGTTTGCATGTTACCCTAATAGTAATATACAAACATGTTCAGATTACTTTATTACTTTAGAGGCAATGTTTTAACAGGAAAATTACATTAACCAACAAAATGCATTAATAAGCTATTTTAACTTACTTGACTACAGAAAATAGGGTTTTGAAAAGCTGGATGAAGATTTCATTGCAGTCCTCCAATTCAAAGCAGATATTGTATGATTTGACCCATGCCAAATTCTATGGCAAAAGAATATAAGTCATCAATAATTTCAGAATGCTAGTAATCCAGATATAAACAACATTATTATGCAGTGCAATTTAATATATTAAATTACTTTAAACTTAATAACCAAGACAGAGGTTTAATTATTTTTCGTTCCATATGTTACCACTAATTAAAGAGAATGTGCCTTATTCAAACTCCAATGAAGAACTCCTCAAATGAAAAATGTAGTTTTGCAAGTGACTTTCATGTTAACTATAGCACATATCCATATCACTGTCCTTAGCAGCTGTGCATCTACGGCATCACACTGTCCAGACATAGAAGAAACACAGCTGTTCTAACATTTTCCAAGGATAACATCTGGTACTAACAACATCATGAAGCATATTTTGTTCAGAATAGACATAATCATCAATCATTTTTACATGTTAGAAGGAGATGACATAATACTGTGACAGCACAACTTAGCAAATTCAGTGTAATCCGACAATAGTGCAATCTTCCTTGTTTTGCCTCATCACTACCAAGAGTCATAACATGATGGGCATATGTCTTACTCATTTCACCTCCCTGAAAAAAAAAACTTTTCATATAATTAAAACTTTTTATTTCAGGTCAACACTACAGTAGTCGAGAGTCCACCAACGAACCAAGGAGATCAATCTTGCACAGAAGAACCTGATAATGCCATCAGTAAGCTAGCTCATAATACCCATTTTTGTATGCAACTATGGCTTACCTCTAACAAATAGAAGTAACGGTTAAACTGGGGACTTTTATTATCTTCCAAGCCCTTTAGTTGTCTTGTGATGAACAAGAAGATCTCCTGTCAGCAGAAAAAAACATGCCAATAAATAATTTTACAGCACAAAACCTGCCAACTATACCAAGACTAAATGGCAGCAAAGTAATTAGTGTACACATCCAGACTACCCTTACTTTGGTGCAGATAAACTCATAATCCCAGTTAGCCGTTTCTGAGGTAGACAACCAGCAATAAAAGAAACAACAAAGCAGTAAAGAAAAATACATATTCTTACTGAAACAGATGATTTATGAGAGAACTCCCCATTGGTGAGACAATGATTGGTTTAACCCTGTCTTGCATAATAATTTGCCATTTTTTTTTCAGCAATTCCCATGCTTTGGGGAGAGCATTATTTAACACTACGCACATTCTGGCCCAGAGCCTGATATTTGGGCCACAACTATCAAGTAAGCACACTTCCTGCATATCAAAACACAAACAAGATTTGAATCCTACAATGTCATGTCACGTCTACAATTAACGAGTTACTAAATTACTGTCGATTTTTTTTTTTTTTTTGTATATGTTATCCAGGTAAACCCATTAGGTGCAAACAACTCTTTTCAAGGGTGATACTGAAGCAATACTGAGAATGTTACATGCAGAGTCTCACAATAAGGAAATTAAAGACTGACAGAACCATCTAAAGGACAGAAAAGACACAGCTGAATTGGGACAGGATGAAAGAAATCTAGACAACTGCTCCAGAGAGAAGCTTCCTGTTCTCCTCAGAGTGCCATCCATCGGCACAGAAATGTCTTGCCTTGTGGGCTTTAATAATTGGGAAAAATGGGGCATGAATAGCTAAGCTTTAAAAGGGTCTATGGCGGTTAGCCTGGTAACTTCCTACGATGCTATGGTAAGCTACATCTGGATGAGTGGATCCGTTCTTGTTAATGGCCAGGACCCAAGGTCAGCAAGAATTTGGCTACATGGGACTGAAAGCTTTCCTAGGCTTCTCCAACTTGTACTTAATACCGTGCTAAGCCACTTTCTCCTCCAGTCTCTGGTAGACTACTGTAATGCAGAGATGGCCAGTTTGCCATCACCAGGATTTCAGGGAACTTGGAATGCAAATCTCCACATGACATATACAAGATGCAAGGCTTCTCTCAAATGGAACAAATAAGTGCCTGATCATATTTACCATAGTACTACTGTTACACTATGCACTGACGATAGTACAACTACCACTAATAGTTCTTTATTTGAATACACACACTAGGCTAAAAATGTGTATCTATTGATCTTTGTACTTTACTATTTCCAAACATGAACTGTACTTTTTCAAACATATTTTTTCTTGGGTGAAAAAAACAGTTAATATACTCACCGTAACGTTCATTGTGTTGTCCATTTTTATTCTTCAACTGTTGGGGTTCATATCCGACCCTCTGATCTGACTCGGCCGCTTTTACCAGCTCACGAAACAAACCCTTGAGCTCCACCCTTATCCACAAACATTTCTCAGATATTGTTTGCTGCCCCTTAAAATTGTACACCGCAGGAAAGAAGAAAGAGCAGCATCTGAAGCTCAAATAAAGAAACTTCAGTTCCTACAACATCTGTGAATCCTTCCAAGTCAATAAGGAAAGGGGGCTGGAGAGAGGGAGGGAAGTTGAGCAAGAAATAAAAAGGACAGCACAGATGGAACATTACAGTGAGTACATAACTTTTTCTGATGTTGTCATTTTCATTCATTTCTCAGCTGTTAGGACAGAGTACCCAGCTACCTACATCTAGGGAGGACTCTAAGGAAGGATATTCCTGAGGACCACCGAGCCAAAGGCTGCAATGAGCAATAAAGGTATGAGGATTAAACCAAGTATCGGCTCTTCAAATAACATCCAATGAAGATCTAGATAAAAAAGCCAAAGAAGTTGCCGCAGACCTGGTGTAATGAGCTTTTGGTGGTTTTGTAAATACAAACAATGTTTCATGAGCAAAGTTAATACAATTAGTCAACCATTTAGCCAACATCACTTTAGAGACTGATTAGCCCAGTTTCAGTTCTGAAAAGGAAACAAATAACTGTTCTGATTTCCTCAAACGCTTAATTCTATGTAGATAAAACCGTAATAGTCTGTGACAAGGTGCAATACATACTCCCCTTTATTTGAGAAATTTGGAAAGAAAACTAGAAGGTTGATAAGCCTGGTTAAATAATGGATTCTGACACCACCTTAGGAAGAAGAGGAATTGGTTCGCATGGACACCTTATCCTTATGAAAAAAAATAAAATAAGGGTTGCTTAGAAGACAGGGCCTGTAGTTCTGAAACTCTTCTAGCTGAGGTAACAGCCACTAAAAATATAGTTTTCCAAGTTAAAAACTTTAGTTCACACTTAACTGATGGTTTAAAAGGAGACTGTATCAAGGATTGTAATACAATGTTTAAATCAGATGGAGGAATGGGGTCTTTTTAAAGGAGGCCCAAGAAAAAAGTCCCCCTTAGAAAGGCTTTACAAAGTTTGGAGGAAACTAAAGAAGTTATTTACTGTCATATGACAATTGGAAATGGCTGCTAATTACACTTTGATGACAGAAGACTTAGCACCTTTATTAAAAATTGCAGCTAAAAATTCAAGAACTTTAGGAACTGGTGCTGAAAAGGAGTCCATGTCTTTTTGCTGCACCCAAAAAACAAATCTGTTCCATTTACTGCTATGACCTTTTCCTAGTGGAAGCTTTATGGGACGACAAATGAAAGTAGCAGACAGGGGCGGAGAGTCTGAGCTGTCTAGCAATTGGGTCTATATTAGAACCGCAAAAGTCCTATTCACCAAATACATAAACACCAACACATATTAAGCGAACCGCGAATACACCGAACACCCTAAACCGCAAAATTCAAAAACTCGAACCGCCATAGTTGTCCAACCCCCACCTCCCACTACATACTACCTACCCAAACAAAATAAATAAACCACATACATACAATAACCAAAACCCCACTTCTAACCCTAAACTAAATCCTATTTCTAACCCTAAACTAAATCTTGCATATAGGGAAGGGAAGTGCAGAAACCAAGCAGTCAACTTTAGCTCTGGAATGTCCGAATGTGTCTTGTGTGTGGGGTGCCCTAGACTCCTTGTTAGGGAGGGGGACAGAGGAACTTTGTTCTGCTAGTTCCTTTTTTGTGGCTGCCACTACAACAATGGCATCAACAGGTTCCTCTTTGCTCCAAAACTCTCTATCTTTTGGTGGCGCCAGAATTCTACCTGGTCTCTTAAGTACAGGCTCAATGGTGTCAGGTGCTTTCCACGCCAGTTAAGAGACCAAATCAACAAGCTCATCAGCAGGCAGTCACCCAGGAGGACGATGGGCCAGCTCCAAAAGCCTTCAGGAATACCAACACCTCTTGGGAAGGGCTGACAGAGACCAACCACCCTTTTGTTACAGAAGTTCTGAATGCCTCCAAATGAGATGTCGGGTGGTAATCTTGGGGACCCTTCCCAATCAAAGTCTGTATCCTCTGACAGACTCTTGTGGACAGTGCCTTCTTTTGTGCTTTTTCTTTTTAGGAACTTCTTTGGTGAAATGCTCTGGAGAAGTACCTGAAGAAATGAATGTATCTTGTGAGTATCCTGGTGGCTTGCCTGGGCTGGCTGTCCCAGAGATGCAGGTGGTGGAGGCTCGAGAAACAGAGACGAATGGAGTTGGGAAGTCGCAGCTCAGGATGGGGGAGAATTCCAGATTCTGGGAACAGAAAAAGCTCTCTCCACTACCTCAAAAAAGAGAGTACCTCAGAGAGTAGGAAGCTAACAGCTTCAAGAAAGCATGTTTCTGAAGAGTAGGCTCCCTCCACCCAGAAGGCAAACCACTCGAGGGGGAGACTGAGATGATCTATCGAACGTCGAAGCTATGAGGGGTAGAGACAGCTCCAACAATTTTGAAGTCTACTACAACAGCCAGGATTCAGCGCAGACTGTACGGCTCCGAGAGTGCTCAGTGCCGGTCCACTTAGACGCCACTGGAGTCGAAGGTACTGTGATCTTCTAATACAATGCAGATGACTCCTGAATCTTCAGATCATACTGCTCCAAAACTAATGGTTGGATCAGAGAAGGAGCCAGAATTAGTGAGGTAGTACTAAAAAGGTCTCCAGACTCGAAGAGGTCACGCCGACAGGAACTTCCTCATCATCCTGTCCACATCAGCTTTAGGGAGACTTCTGGAGGAATGAGTAGAAGATGTTGTTGCTAGGAGTTAAGTGAGGGTGTCCGGGAGAACTCTCCAAGAAAGGAGGTGGTGGTAGAGAGAAAAACAAATCCAATACCAATAGCGGAGATTAGATCCGAAGAGACTTGTCAAATTTTGCCTGGAGATCCGAAATTTTCACAACTTTCCAAGAGGTGCTGAGCCCAGAGTACAAAGAGAGGTTGGATCCAAGATATGCTTTTTTCCATCCTTTTTATCAAATGTTTTGGGGGCTTGAGCTCCAGATGATACTGTTTACTTGGAAGGAAGGAAATCTTATTATTATTTATTTATTTTTTCTCTATCAAATTCCCAAGATTATAGGTTTTGCATATGTCACAATTTCAATATAAATGCACAGGGCCTACACAATAGACACATTTAGAGTGCGCATCAGACAGGGGCATCTTATGGCTGCAGGCTGTACATTTTTTGAAACCTGAAGGTTTCTGTTTAGACACTGTAAAATACAAGTCAACAAGTACCAAAAAGCAAAGGAGAGGTTTTTTTTTTTTTTTTTGGAAAAACAAGGGGTAAGGAGAAAAGAGGTTCCAAAGATGGTTAGCAGAGAAGAAAATCAATACAAAGAAAGGGATACCAACAATGGTAGCAAGAATTGCACACAACAGTGTAATAAGAAAAAAGGGAGGATGGCACTATATAAAAACAGGATTAATATAAGACAGAGGAAAATGTGAAGAAAAGTTTTCACTATCAAAAAAATTAGCTAGCCAACCTGAGAGTTTGCAGTGACCATGTCCATACACTAAGGCAGCAAAACAAGATCTGAAGAACGTTAGGGGTCCAGTGCATTACGAGTAAGGGAGGAGCTTAAGAATTTCAGTTCCATGAGCTGGAAAAAGCAGCACAGTCACATCTGAGGATCAGATCCTAACCCAACAGTTGTGGAATGAATGAAGAAGACAAAATCAGATTGAAAGGTATTTACCTATCATAACAATAGATCTACGTTGCCTGATTTTTGTCCCGTTCAACAATGGGTTGTCAGATCTGACAGGATCTCACCTCAGCACCCATTCTGAAGTTCTTCAATTCCAGGGCTCTGACTCTTCCCCTACCTATAAGAGCATCTCAGATCAAGTTTGCCCCAATCAGTTATATCCATATCTATACCAATACATATAAAACTTCAAATGTTTAAACTCTGCTCAAAACTAAGCCTAGAAAGTAAGAAGAAAAAAATGGCATGGTACCAGGTAAGCCAGGAACAGCCAGGTCATCAGAAACCTATATGTGACAATTTGTAAGGGGGCAGGTGGGAGGGTGGTTGACCTGGACGAAAATCAGACAACATTGATCTATCACTATGGCAAGTACACAACTTTTGTATCCTGTGTTGTCCATTTTTATCAGATTCGAACTATGGGACTGACTCCAAGCATATAAACTCAGGAAGCATCAAGGACGGATATTGTTGAGGATGATGGAACCAAAGGATTGATCATCAAACTTGTCATGTGATACAAAGGTATGAGCTGTAGAACAAGTAGCTGCTGCGCAGTTATCAATAGGTATGCTACTGGCAAAGAGCTGTTGAGGTAACCACTACCCTTGTGGAATGGGCTTTAGATTGGGATTCTAATTACAAGCCCTTTTTACTGTGAATATAAGAACTGCATTCTGCTAACCATCTAGACAGAGTAAGTTTAGCTATGGCTTTGCCCAGCTTAGGCTTTGAGAATGTCACAAACAACCAATCCGATTTCCTGAATAGGTTGGTCCTATGAATAGAGAACCCAAGTGGGTAATGAGCATGTATTCACCCTTGTTTGAAAGTCTTGTAAAAAAGACAGGATGATTTATTTAATGATTTAAGTTGGTTTTAGATGGCAACTTAGGAAAGAAAATTGGTCCTTAAGGAAACTGTCTTTATGAAAGACCAAAATAGGCAGGCTTGCAACAATGCACCTGCATCTCTGAATCGGTTTGGATGAAGTAATTAATTATTTTGCAAGAGAAGAATTTCAAATCAACTGATACAGGAGGTTTAAAGGCGAAAGAGTCAAAGCTTTTAACAGGATGGTAATATCCCATGGAAGAACCGGGTCTCTGACAGAAGGCTGTAGGAGAAAAGTTCCTTTCAAGAAAGCCTTAGAGAATCTTAAAGAAGTTACAGTACTGTCATTATGACCCATGTGGAGACTTTGAGATAGCTGCCATTTGCACTTTACTTACTGTACTTATTTCCTTGTATCACTTGAAAGAAAGTTACTGTTTGTCGTTTTTGCATTTAAGTTACCTGTAACACATTGCACTTAAGTTACCTGGCACTTGTGCGCTAAAGCAATTATATAAGTCAGCACTAAAAATAAAAAGCACTACACCCTCACTCCCCACTGGCCCTTGTTTTCAATTATTAAGGAATTCCCAATATTATTCTAGCATGTCCAAAGGTCAGTTGTCAATCTCCTCTCCGGTCCAGCTGGTGAATCTGGGAATCTTGAGGCAATTTTAACAACTGCCTCATGTACACAGACAACCCTCTTCTCCTCCCAACAAATTCCAACACATTGAGAGATGCAACCATATAGCCAAACTGGAGGCTAAGCTCTCTCAACTCAGTACTGGCATAAGCAGTCAGGAGGAGAAGGAAACCACACACAAGTCCAGTCTCACATAGACCTACCACGACAGCAAACCAAACACATAATCACACAAAAACATACTCGGAGGCTCTAAATAAAGATCTGCCTAAGCAGCAGAGACCTCCAAAGCAGACACCCAAGCAACTGCTACCCCAAAACAAAACACGTGCAACACATATCTCACAAAGCCAGTGTGCCGAACAGTCACAGCCCTTAAGACCAAACAACACACCTGATACACTTGTAATAGGTGACTCTATCGTCAGGTACACTGACGTCCCGCTCACCAGGATGAACAAGGAGAGGGTCACAGTGAGCAGCCTGTCGGGCGCTAGGATCCGCCACATAACACAAGCACTCAGATCACTCCAAGGCAAGTACAAATATGACTCCGTCATTGTCCATGCTGGTGTGAATGACCTGAGACGTACCTCCCTGGACTACATGAAGAGAGACATAAAGGAGCTCTCTGAGCATGTAGCCCAGGCCGGTATGACCCTGACCTTGAGTAGCATCTTACCCTCACCAAGAATGATGCCACAATATGAAGACAAGATGATAAATTTCAACAATTGGCTTAAGTACTGGTGTCATTCAAAGGAGATCCAATGCCTGTCAGCTTGGGATGATATGCTCGACAAGCCACGATGCTTCGCTAGGGACGGCTTGCACCTGTCACCCCTGGGCTTTCGGATATTGGCAAAGGCTCTTGCTACCCCCATAATGCCTTTTTTATGCAAGGCTCAAAAGACAAACCCACCTCCATAGGTATCACAAGGGATAAGAAACTAAGAGTAATGCTACTCAACGCCAGAAGTCTAAACCTCAAGATGGACCTTTTCGAAACTCTCCTTAGCATGGAGAACATCGATATCTGTGCAGTAACAGAAACCTGGTTCAGGGCTCCCGAGAGCACCCCAGCACTACCAGGTTATACCTCATACCATGCTTTTCGGCCCCAAAACTTGGACCGAACCACAAAAGGAGGGGGAGTATTGATATTCATCAAAGATACCCACACCTCCAGGTTGGTGGCAAAGCACAAAGCATCAGAGACTATCCATGTGCAACTAACAGTGGGTAAAACTGCCTTCCAGTTTATAGCCTGCTACAGACCACCCTCCCAAACCCAGAAACCCCACTCGGCGTTTCTGAGAACACTGGAAAATATGAAGGTCTCTCCAAACACCATTATATTGGGTGACTTCAACTACCCAAACATAGACTGGGAGCATTACTCTAGCTCCAACACCCTAGCCCAAAGGTTCCTAGAATTTATAAACTCAAATGCTATGGAACAACTTGTTACCACTCCCACAAGAGGGGAAAACATACTGGACCTGATCATCACCAACATGGGGACTCTATGCTCCAGACCAGAAGTGTATCCCTCACTGGTACGATCAGACCATAAACTAATCTCACTGGATATTCACATCCCGACCCCACCCCCTGCCCAGAAAACCACAGTGAAAAACTTCTCTAAAGCAAATTTCACACTCCTCAAAACAGAGGTGGAATCCTTCAAAGCCTCCGGGCCTGTGAAAAATACGGCCCAGACTGCAGAATCCTTTATAAACACATTCTATGAACACCTTCAGGAATGCATGGATCATGCGATCCCAAATAAAACCAAGACCCAATCCTCCAAAGGCAGACGTCCTGTCTGGTGGACCCCAGCCATAAACAAACTATACAATAGAAGGAGGAAGCTACTAAATGATAGAGCAAAATCCCAAAAATGGAAGGCATCACTGATCAGTATTAGCAAAAAACTACGGGCACTCATAAAATTGTCTAAGGCCAGCTTCGAGAGAAAAATTGCACAGGACACTAAGGATAATCACAATGCTTTCTTTAGTTATGTTAGCAACCTGGGTGGTAATTCCCAGATATGCTCAGAATTAGTCCAAAATGAGAAAAAATACACTGAACCCACAGACATTGCCAACATCCTAGCTGACAGGTTCAGCGCAAACTCCCCTCCCCACCAAAAGGGCAAATACCTATCCCAGCAGAGTGCTGCCCCCCTGACATCTCAGATGCTCAGGTAAGAGCCGCCCTCTCCAAAGCAAAAAACACAGCATCAATGGGACCAGACGGTATCGCGGGCTGCGTTTTACATGAACTCCAAAAAGAGCTAAACCCAAACATAAAACTACTGTTCAATCTCAGCCTTACTACAGGATATGTGCCCAAAGAGTGGCGTAAAGCAACAGTGGTCCCTCAACGGATCCTGGAAACTATCGCCCCATAAGCCTGACTAGCTTGGTCTGCAAAGCTATGGAAAGGGTCATCATGGACCTCATAAATAAAGATATTGGGGACCTACAGACACTGGATCCTACCCAGTTCGGCTTTAAGGGCAGATCCTGCCTCTTAAACCTGGTTGATTTCTTTGAAACAGTCACCAAGGCCATTGACGAGGGGAAGGTGGTCCACACAGCCTACCTGGACCTCGCAAAAGCCTTCGATACAATACCCCACTCGGGCATTATAGATAAGCTCACCAGCTTAAATATAAACCCCTATGTCACTAGATGGATTGCAAACTGGCTCAAGGACAGAACCCACATGGTTAGAATTGCTGGAGCCATGTCAGACTCCAAACCAGTTACAAATGGTGTCCCACAAGGCTCAGTCCTGAAACCTCTCTTGTTCGGTATATATTTCTCAGAGGTACAGGCCAACACGGAAGGACTGTGGCTGACCAAGTTCGCAGATGACTGCAAACTGGGCGCCATAATCGACTCTCCAGCCGACACAAGCATCCTCCAAAAGGGCCTCATAGAAACAGACAACTGGTGCCAAGGCCTTGGCCTCAAGCTAAATGCCAAAAAGTGTATAGTCATCCCCTTTGGCAAAAATAAAGTGCCCACAAATTACCACATAGGTGGTAATCCATTAAGTACAGAAGAAGTAATTAGTGACCTGGGGACCCAAGTTGATAGCAATCTCTCATTTGACAACCACGTGGCCAAAGTGGTTAGAAAAACATTTTATATAGCCCACCTAATCATGAAGGAATTCACATCTAGATCAGGGGAGGTCATCGTGCCTCTTTACTCATCCCTCATCAGGCCGATAATTGAGTACAATGCCCCTTTTGGGATGTACCTTACCAGACACCTGGAGCAACTGGAAAGGCCCCAAAAGTACCTCACCAAGAGGATCAAAGGGCTCAAACAGATGCCATATGCTGCCTGGTTAAAGAAACTCCAGCTCTACTCAGTGGCATACCGCCTGCTCAGAGGCGATCTGTGCCTGACATATAAAGCCATGTCCAACCCAGAATTAATGGACATGCTGCACCTCAGAAAATCCAAATCCCATCGAGCTACGCGCTCGAGAGACTTGAACCTCAGCACTGAAATAAATAGGACATGCTGGAGGGACAGATTCATAACCCAGAGACTCCCTTCACTCTGGAATAAAATCCCAGTCCAGGTTAGGCAGAGTCCCTCATTGACTCTCTTCAAGAGGAATCTTGAGTGGATGGGAGATCGTAGGTTTACCCCGGGTATCACTTCTGTGTTACTGTTAGACAGAGGCACAGTATACTAACCTCGAAAAAGGGCATAGCAAAATAAATTTAAAATGGGTGGCGAAAGCCAAACACATTCTGGCTAGGCTTATAAATGCCCTAGGGCAGATAGCCTAGTATGAACCTATGAACTTTGATAGTTGAATAACTGGAGCTGCTGTGAGAAAAGTTCTGATAGGAATTCTAAAATGGAAGGATATGAGCAGAGAAAGGGTCTAAATCCATGGACATAACCCAAATAGAGAATCTCTTCTCTTTGCTATGGTATGTTTTGGTAGTGGTTCTTTTTTTGGAATGCGGATATGATCTGAACAACCAAAGTGGAAAGCCTGGCATGTCTCGCTAAGGTTAGAAATGAATGAAACAAGTGGTTAAATTCCCTGCTTTCTGGTCCGGAGAAGGCTGTCTGAACAGGTGTGTTGTTAGATCCCGATAATAACCAGAAGATGGTAGAGAGAGAACCCCTAGCTGAATCTGTATCCTTGGGAACAACTTCAGCATCTTGTTGACATCTTCATAACTTGGTCAACACCCCCACGAAAGGTGGGCTCAAGTACCTCCTTTCTTGAAGGATCGGTGAGCATAACCTAGAAAGTACAGTTGTGTACCTACCATAAATGCAGATGCTCGAGTGTATTCACTGTTGCAGTCATTACACTTCGGTTATCCTGATGGCAGGCTACCCGCAGCTGCCCTGAATTCCAAAGTCCTGGTCCAGCGTATGTTGCTGTCGCCTCTTCCCAGACTTCAGTGCGACAGGGGTATACAAGATGCAGCCAATGCCATTTTCTTCAGTTTTTCTTGCCCCAGATGTCAGGTGCCCCCAAAAGGGTAGGCTAAAAATTCTGCTTATAAAAAAGCATGCACTAACAAACATTACCTTCATCTACAAGCAAATACACCACATAGGTTGTATAGAATAGAGAAGTACAGATAAGTCCCAGCAATGAAAAGGGGGCTGGAGGGAGGGTAACCTGGACTGCAACAGTGAATAAACTCGTACATCTACATTTATGGTGGGTACAAAACTGTACTATGTTCACCGTGTTTCACTGTTGCAGTCATTACACTTGGGTTGAATCCCAAAGCTGAGGTTGGGTGGCTGGGCCCAAATAGAATTAGGAGTGGCTATGAGGCCCTGCAGAACTGCAGTGGTAAAGCCTGCTCTGGATTTAGAGTAAAGAGGTAAGTGGTAGTGCTTTGTAAAAGTGTGCACCGAACTCCAAGTTGCAGCCTCCAAAATATCCTTAGTTGGTACTCCTCTGAGGAAGGCTGCTGAAGTGGCTGCTGCGCTGGTAGAATTCGGCCTAATGCCCTTAGACAGTGTTTTGCCATGTTGTGAATAGCAGAAACGAATGCAGTGGCCTATCCATTTTGAAACAGTCTGCTTTGAAATAGCCTTGCCTTGTGATCCTGCAGCATATGCCACTAAAGGTTGCTCAGTCTTTCTGAAAGCTTTAGTTTTGTCCAACTAGAAGCATAGCTGTCTGTGTACATAGGTTCATACTAGGCTATCTGCCCTAGGGCATTTATAAGCCTAGCCAGAGTGTGTGTGGCTTTCACCACCCCTTAGGATGAGAATACTATACCCATTAGTTTGCTGTGCCTCTGTCCAGCAGTGACACAGAGATGATTCCCGGGGTAAACCTACAATCTCCCATCCACTCGTCAAGATTTCTCTTGAACAGAGTCAGCGAGGGGCTCTGCCTCACATGGACTGGGATTCTGTTCCATAGTGCAGGGAGTCTCTGGGTGATGAATCTGTCCCTCCAGCACGTCCTATTTATATCCGTGTTAAGGTTTAAGTCTCTTGCTCTGGTGGATTTGGATTTTTTTGAGGTGGAGCATGTCCATTAATTCCGGGTTGGACATGGCCTTGTATGTCAGGCACAGATCACCTCTGAGCAGACGGTATGCGACTGAATAGAGCTGGAGTTTCTTCAGTCGGGCAGCATATGACATATGTTTGAGCCCCTTTATTTGGAGAGGAAGTTTTGGGGTCTTTCCAACTGCTGCAGGTATCGGGTAAGGTACATTCCGAATGGGGCGTTGTACTCAATCATTGGTCTGATAAGTGAAGAGTACAGGGGTACAATGACCTCTCCTGATTTGGATGTGAATCCCTTCATGATCAGGTGGGCAATGTAGAAGGTCTTCCTAACCACTTTGGCAATGTGAGTGTCAAAAGAGAGGCTACTGTCAACTTGGGTCCCCAGGTCCCTGATAACTTCTTCCGTGTTTAATGGATTACCACCTATGTGGTAATTAGGGGTTGCCTTATTTTTCCCTAAGGGTATGACTATACATTTTTTGGCATTTAGCTTAAGGCCATGGCTCTGGCACCAGTTATCCATTTCTATGAGACCTCTCTGGAGGATGTCTGTGTCTGATGGAGTGTCAATTATGGTGCCCAGTTTGCAGTCATCTGCAAATTTTGTCAGCCACAATCCCCCTATGTTTGCCTGCACTTCAGAAAAATAAATGCCGAACAAGATGGGGCCCAGGACTGAGCCCTGTGGGACACCGCCAGGACCGGCTTAGAGTCTGACATGGCACCAGCAACTCTAACCCTGTGGGTTCTGTCCTTGAGCCAGTTTGCAACCCATCTTGTGACATATGGGTTTACATCTAAGCTGGTGAGCTTTTCTATGATGCCCGAGTGGGGTATTGTGTCGAACGCTTTTGCTAGGTCAAGGTAGGCTGTGTGAACTGCCTTACCCTCATCAATGGCCTTAGTGACTGTTTCGAAAAAGTCGACCAAGTTCAATAGGCAGGATCTGCCCTTGACAAAGCCAAATTGGGTAGGATCCAGTGTCTGTAGGTCCCCAATGTCTTTATTTATGAGTTCCATTATGATCCTCTCCATAGCTTTGCAGACACGGCTCGTCAAGCTTAAGGGGCGGTAATTTCCAGGGTCCGTAGAAGCACCGCCTTTGTGGAGTGGGACCACAGTTGCCGTACGCCATTCTTTGGGTACGTATCCTGTAGTAAGGCTAAGATTAAACAGCAGCCTTATGTGTGGGTTTAGTTCCTCACTGAGTTCGTGTAGCACACAGCCAGGGACACCGTCCGGTCCCATTGATGCTGTGTTTTTTGCTTTAGAGAGAGCAGCTCTCACCTGGGCATCTGAGATGTTTGGGAGGCTAGACTCTGGTGGGATAGATATTTCTCCTTTTGGGGGGGGGGGAGAAATTTGCACTGAACCTGTCTGCCAGTATGTTGGCAATGTCTGTGGGTTCAGTGATTTTTGTATCATTTTGGACTAATTCTGAGCATATCTGGGAGTTTCCACCCAGGTTTCTAACATAGCTAAAGAAGGCCTTATGATTGTCTTTTGTGTCTTGAGCGATTTTTCTCTCAAAGTTGGCCTTGGATGATTTTATGAGTGATCGTAGTTTTTTGCTAGTATTGATCAGAGATGCCTTCCCTTTTAGGAATTTTGCTCTGTCATGTAGTAGCTTTCTCCTCTTGTTGTAGAGTTTATTTATGGCTGGGGTCCACCAGACCGGGCGCCTGCCTTTGGTGGAAAGGGTCTTGGTTTTATTAGGGATTGCTTGATCCATACATTCCTGGAGGTGCTCGTAGAAGGCATTTGTAAGGGTTTCAGCAGCGTGGGTTGTGGTTTCCACTGGCTCGGGGGCCTTGAAGGATACCACTCCAGTCTTAAGAAGTGTGAAGTTTGCTTTTGAGAAGTTCTTCACTGTGGTCTTTTTTGCTGAGGGTGGGGGCGGGATGTGGATCTCCAGTGAGATTAATTTATGGTCTGATCTCACCAATGAGGGATATACTTCCGGTGTGGAGCATTTTGTCCCCATGTTTGTGATGATCAGGTCTAGTATATTTTCTCCTCTTGTGGGAATGGTGACTAGTTGTTCCACAGCATTTGAGTTTATGAACTCCAGGAACCTTTGGGCTAGGGTGTTGGGGCTTGAGTAATGTTCCCAGTCTATGTTTGGGTAGTTGAAGTCACCCAATATGATGGTGTTTGGAGAGACATTCATACTCTCCAGTGTCTTCAGGAAGGCTTTGTGGGTTTCCTGAGTTTGAGAGGGTGGTCTGTAGCATGCTACAAACTGTAGGGCAGTTTTACCTATAGTTAATTGCACCTGGATGGTCTCCGATGCTTCGTGCATTGCCACTAACCTGGAGGTGTGGGTATCCTTTATGAATATGGATACTACCCCTCCTTTTGTGGTTCGGTCTGGATTTTGGGGCCGGAACACATGATATGAGGTATAACCTGATAGTGCTGGGGTGCTCTCAGGAGCCTTGAACCAGGTTTCGATCACAGCACAGACATCGATGTTCTCCATACTGAGGAGGGCTTCGAGGGCATGCATCTTGAGGTTTAGACTTCTGGCATTGAGCAGTATTACCCTTAGTTTTTTTCCATTTTTGTTTTCTAGGGCGGTAGGTTTATCATTTGAGCCTTGCCTAAAAAAGGCACTATGAGGGTGGCAAGAGCCTTTGCCAATATCTGGAAGTCCAGGGGTGCAAGCCGTCCCTTGCGAAGCAGCGTGGCTTGTGAAGCATGTCATCCCAGGCAGACAGACATTGGATCCCCTTAGAATGACACCAGTAATTAAGCCAATTATTAAAGCTGATCATTTTGTCTCTGTATTGTGGCATCATTCTTGGTGAGGGTAGGATACTGCTCAGGGTCAGGGTCATACCGGCCTGGGCTACATAATCTGAGAGCTCCTCTATGTCTCTTTTCATGTAGTCCAGGGAGGTACATCTCAGGTCGTTCACACCGACATGGACAATGACCGAGTCATACTTGTACTTGCTGTGGAGTGACCTGAGTGCTTGTGTTATGTGGCGGATTCTAGCACCCGACAGGCAGCTTACTGTGATCTTTTCCTTGTTCAGTCTGGTGAGTAGGACGTCAGTGTGTCTGACTATGGAGTCACCTATAACAAGTGTGTCCGGCATTGTGTTTGGCCTTAAGGGCTGTGACTGTTCAGCACACTGACTTTGAGAACTATGTGTTGCATGTCTTATGTCTTGAGGTGGCAGTTGCTTGGGTGTCTGCTTTGGAGGCCTCTGTAGTTTTGGTAGATTTTTGATCAGTGCCTCCGACTATGTCTTTGTGTGTTTATGTGTTTGTTTTGCAGTTGTGATAGTTCTATGTGAAACTGGGTTTGTGGTGTGCGTGGTTTCCTTCTCCTCCTGTCTGATCTTGCCAGTCCTGAGTTGAGAGAGCTCAGCCTCCAGTTTGGCTATATAGTTGCATCTCTCACATGTATTTGTGTTTTGTGGGAGAAGGAGTGGGTTGTCGGTGTACATGAGGCAATTGTAACATTGCCTCAAGATGCCCAGATTCACCAGCTGAACAGGAGAGGACGCTAGCAACTGACCCTTCGACATGCTAGAAAAAGTGAAAAAGTTTGCTGTGTAACTGAGTCAGAAGGGACCTATAGGGAAATGGGTACTCAAGAGGATTCTAGGCTAATGTAGTATTTTGTTTAGTATACAAGTACTTTACCTGTATAAAAATGCTTTAGGAGCAAGTGCTGAGCTTTTGAGATAGAGAATAGACTGTTTAGATTGCAAGTAGAGAAGTTCTAAGGGAAAAATTGAACAGCGGACTTTACGGAGCCAGAAATAGTTTAACCTTGTTTAACCGGCATTGCCCGATGGTGCTCTATGGGCAACTCTGTGCTAAATCACGCAAAAGCGCGCTAAAGCGGGTTTTATTACAGGGGGCTGAAAAGAGCTAGGAATTGACCCAAAATGGCCAATAGACTACAAGTTTCTGGCTGGAACCACTCCTCTAGGGATAAATAGGCTGCTCAGTGCTCCCCACTCCCACTGGTGAACAAAGACGCTTCCTTTTATCCAAATAAGGATATGGAATAGCACAGGAACCAAGACAAAGCCCAGAGATCAGCAAACTCTGAAGACTGGACTATTCTAGTTCAGTAAGGCGGGAAAACAAGATTTTTTTTTTTTTTTGCAGAAAACAGAGGAAAAACAGACAGTAAATGCTATAAATGCTTTTAAACGGCTAGCACACTTGAGTGTGTTAGCCTACCGGTAAAATTAAGCAACAAATAACTTTTTAAAAGTGCAAAACAGTTAATCAACACAAAAACAGTTTAAATAGAATGCAGAGCTGTATAAACAGGTGAAAATGCAGTCGCTAAGCAGTAAATAATCAAAAAGCCAGAAAAAATACTTAAATCAGTTATAGCAAATACAGTTATAACAAATGCTCTAAAATATACTGTATATTTCCAAAATGTTTGAGAAGGACAGTCAGAACACAAGAAGGTTCAGGCGAAAGAGAAAAAAAAAGTTTTGTTTTACTTTTTGAAAGGGAAAAAGGAGGAACAGAAGGCCTTATCAAATGTTCTCTCTGTATTAGGCAGAATGAGCTAATGACACTAGACTGGGAGGTGTGTCACAGTAGGGGCGGGCAACTGCAAAGCCACCAAGTATAAGAGCAAGACACCAACAGGGAGGGAGGGTGGAACAAAATAGCCTACAGACAGCAAGCACTAGAGACAAATGAGACAGCAAGCACTAGAGAGACAAATGAAAGTTTTTAAACAGATAAGGATTTGTGAAGATACTGAATAGACAAAGTGCTTTATATATATATTAAATTTTAAACACAGTAATCTGTAAAAATAATAAAAAAAATCAAGATACTTATATTTTGAGCTCAGTTGCGGTCAACAACTTCTCCAGTCTGCACTGTGTGTAAAGACAGAAACCCTATCAAAGTTAGGGCTTAAAAACCAGAACAGCTTTTTTTTTTTTTTTTTTTTACAAGAACACAAAAGAACCAGCCCTCACTAGCCAAAAGATAATTACACAGAGGAAATGTTTCAGTTTACACAATAGCCTACAGACAGCAAGCACTAGAGAGACAAATGAGACAGCAAGCACTAGAGAGACAAATGAAAGTTTTTAAACAGATAAGGATTTGTGAATATACTGTATAGACAAAGTGCTTTATATATATTAAATTTTAAAAACAGTAATCTGTAAAAATAATCAAAAAAAAAATCAAGATACTTATATTTTGAGCTCAGTTGCGGTCAACAACTTCTCCAGTCTGCACTGTGTGTAAACACAGAAACCCTATCAAAGTTGGGGCTTAAAAACCAGAACAGCTTTTTTTTTTTTTTTTTTTTTACAAGAACACAAAAGAACCAGCCCCCACTAGCCAAAAGATAATTACACAGAGGAAATGTTTCAGTTTACACAATAGCCTACAGACAGCAAGCACTAGAGAGACAAATGAGACAGCAAGCACTACAGAGACAAATGAAAGTTTTTAAACAGATACGGATTTGTTAAGATACTGAATAGACAAAGTGTTTTATATATATTAAATTTTAAAAACAGTAATCTGTAAAAATAATCAAAAAAAAAAAATCAAGATACTTATATTTTGAGCTCAGTTGCGGTCAACAACAAACTTCTCCAGTCTGCACTGTGTGTAAAGACCAAAGAAGGCAGTGTGTACGTCCAAAGAAGGCAGAAGTCCCTCCCCTTTATTCTGGGGATTTGGATAAAAGGTAGGCAAATGAATAGTTTGGTTAAGAGCCACACTGGACTCTACTTTAGGCATAAATGTTGGGTTTGTTCTTACAGAAACCCTATCCGGATGGAAAATAATATAAGGTTCCACAGCCATTAATGCCTGTAACTCTGAGACTCTTCTTGCTGAAGTTATTGCTAGCAGCAGAGCAGTTTTCCATGATAAGAACTTTATGTCAGCTGTATTGGCTGGCTCAAAAGGAGGCAGTGTGAGCTTTTCCAAGACAAAATTGAGGTCCCATGTAGGTATTGGTGCTCTCCTTGGCGGTCTTATGTTTTTGGCCCCTCTGAGGTACTGCCTCAACAGTGGATGCGAAAAAATAGGTGGGTCCGTATTGTAGTGAGCTGAAATGGCAGAAGCGTGGATCTTACTTGATGAGAAGGATAGGCCTTTGTCCAGCATCTCAGTTGGGTACTGTAACATCTGAGGAATATTTGGTACAAGTGTGTCAATTCCTTGTGCCTGGTTCCAAGCACAGAATCTTTTCCATTTTTCTGCATAAGATTTTCTGGTGCTGGGCCTCCTGGCCTCCAAAATAACATACATAACTGCTTTAGAGAGAGGTGTGTCCTGAATGGTTATAATATCCGCCATGCAAGCAGAATTAGTGTTCGGAGTTGGCTGTGCAAGATCGGATTGTTTTGTTGGGTCAGTAGATGAGGAATTTAAGGTAACGTCCAGGCTGGGCCTTGATACAAGTTTTTTAGGATTGGATACCAGTGCTGGCCTGGCCAGTCTGGGGCAATCAGTATCATTTTTGGCTTCTCTTGTCTGACCTTTAGGAGTACCTTGGGGAGGAGAGGCAGAGGAGGAAAGGCATAAACTGTAAGGGTTTTCCAGCTGAATGATAGAGCATCCACTTACCATGCCTGTTCGTGATAAGTCCTTGAGCAGAATCTCTGTAGTTGGCAGTTGTGAGGGGAGGCAAATAGATCTGTGTCTGGGCATCCCATTTCCTTGTTATCATGCTGAAGACTTGTGGATCTAGGTTTCCACTCATGATGGTCCATGAGGTTTCTGCTTAGTTCGTCTGCCAGAGTATTTGTTCTTCCTGGCAGGAATTGTGCTTGCAGGTGCACTTGATAAGTCAATGCTGTGTTCCACAACGTCATGGCTTGTCTGCAGAGGGGGTAAGAATGTGTGCCTCCTTACTTGTTTATGTACCACATGACTGTAGTATTGTCCGTTTTTATCAGCAGTTGTCCATGGATGGAGTAAATCCTTGAAGGCTGTCAGGGCATTCTGTACAGCTAGCATCTCTTTTTGATTGATACGAAGATGCATTTGGCTTGCGGGCCATGTGCCCTGAATACATTTTCCTGCCATGTGGGCCCCCCCAGGCATAATCTGATGCATCTGTTGTTAGTGTCTGCTTGGCTGTGGGTAAGGTGAATGGCTGTCCCTTGTTGTGGTGACAGGCCTGTGCCCATCGAAACTCCTGTTGCAGGCAGGGAATGAGAGTATTTAATGTTGCCAGGCTGTGGCAATGTTTAGTCCAAACACTTTTTAGGTACCATTGTAGCTTCCTCATATGCAGTCTTGCGTATAGAATTAGCAGAACGCAGGATGCCACGAAGCCCAAAGCCTGCAGAATTTTTCTTGCGGATAACTGGGTGTTTTGTTGCCATGCTTTTGAAGTATGAAGTCAGTTGCCTTTGTTTGTCTGGCGTGCGATAAGCCATCTGGGCAGTTGTATTTAAGCTTGCACCCAGGAATATTATCTCTTGAGAGGGTACTCGTTTTGATTTCTTTTCGTTTACTGTGTACCCTAGGCAAATTACTAATCTTTTTACAAATGCCAGTTGCTTTAGCAGAATGTCTTTATTCTCTGCTTGAATAAGGCAGTCGTCCAAGTAGGGATATATTTGAATTCCTCTTTGTCTGCAAAATGCAATTACTGGTGCCAGGCATTTTGTGAAGACCCTGGACGCAGTAGATAAGCCAAAGGGCAGTGCAGAGAATTGGTAGTGCATTGAACCAGCTATGAATCTGAGGTATCTTCTGCAAGATTGTCTGAAAGGGACATGCAGGTATGCCTCTGAGGTTCAATGTTACAAGCCAAGCTTTCTTGCCCAGCATGGCCAGAAGTTGCTGCAGAGTCAACATTTTGAATTTTGGAATGTCCATTAAAGTGTTTAGAATAGACAGGTCCAGAATTGGTCTCCAAGCTTTGTCCTTTCTGGGTACTAAGAAAAGTCTTGATTAAAAACCTTATCCCTGCTCTTGCTATGGTACTGGCTGAATAGCCCCCTCATGTCCATGAGAGATGAAACTTGGTTTTGTGCCTCTGCCCATGGATTGTGTGGCAGGTCTGGCATACCTTTTGCCTTTGGAAGGGTGTGAAAGTGGAACCTGTAGCCCTGAGAGACTATGTTTAAGACCCATTTGTCCTGGGTGATCATGTGCCAATTTTGTGAAAAAAAAAGTGATAGCTTTCCCCCTAAGGGTGCTGCCAAAAGATAAGTGCTTGGCATTGGCAGAGGAAAGTCATTGGGACTGTTTCCTATATGGCTGTGATTTGTCTTCTCCGCTTTTGGAGGTAGTAGCACCCCATTGTTTGGGCCTGTATGAGCCCTGGGGTTGTTGACTGCCTCTATGGCATCTGTATCTGCCTCTTTGTGGTCTGCCTGACACTGGAAAGGGCCAATTCTTAGAACGCCAGTTCCTGCTAAATCTGGGAGGTTGTACCTGTAAGAAATCCTTTACTGTCTGCATAGATTTCGCTTTATCCTCCATTTTCTTCAACACCTCTTCTGCCTTAACACCAAACAAAGTATCATGCTGTAATGGAGCATCCAATAATTTTGCTTTAACATGATCAGGCAGATTCTGTTCCTTTAACCAAGCATGCCTTCTAACAGAACCTGTAACAGTGGCCCTACAAGAGGCCTCCAATGAATCAAAACCACATTGCAAAGTATGCTTTCCCACTTGTTCAGCTGCATGCAATAAATGCATAAATCCTGCATTTCCTTGTTTTCAGAACATTCAGAAATTGTCAACATTTTCTGTTTTAGCAGTGACATTAAATATTGCTGATATTTAAGCATATAAAACTGACAATTTAAAGCCCTTACAGCCAAGGTAGCAGAAGTGTAAACTTTTTCCCCCCCATCTGTCCAGTGACCTAGAATTCCTATCTGAGGGAACAGGGTTTTTAGCTGTAGAGGCCTTGACCCCTTTGGGACCCTGAAATATTGTTTCTGGGTCAGCAGCAGGGTTTTTAAAAAGAAACTTATAAGAGTCTGGAGCCCTGTAGTATCTGTCTGGCTTAACAGGTGCAGGAGGCAAAGAGTCAGGAGACAGGCCGGACTCTTGAGAATACATCTACAATGTCTAGAACAGGTGGAATAGCAAGAGCTCTATGCTGGAGGTAGTAGATGAAAGTCTCTGAGCCTTTTCTTTGATTTTGAATAATCCTGGCTCTCCCAGTGGAAATGCTCCCTCATAGTATGCAGGGTTTCCCCAAAAGAATAATCCTCAGAAGGAGAAGCTGAAGGGATAGATTCCTTCAGCATCAGAATCCTCATAGGGAGGCAGAGAGTATCCCTGTTCTGAAGAGGAGTCAGAGGAAATGGAAACCTGATCAGAGAAATCATATTCTGTGTCTTGCCTAGGCCTCTTATCAGGAGGGGGATGGGATCCCCTAATCAAAGTAATTAGGTCTTCGGCCATTTTAAGCATCTGTTTTTTAGGCATGGAAGTCTGTCCAGGAGAATGCTGTACTTGTTTCTTAGTCTTTGAAGCTGTTTTACTCTTTGCCTTGGAAGCTGAGGTTGGCTTAACATACAACTGTGTGGGTCTGAAAACACTCTCAGAAGCCAATGCCTGCTCAGCAGCTCCGGACCCATCTGAGGGAATAGCGTCTGAGTGTCCAATACCTTGAGTATCCAGAGGCCTATCTATCTCCACGTGGGAGTCGGCAGCGGCCTGTGGCTCTGAGGTTGCGGGCGTCATGGGCTACGGAAGCGCCTCACTGAAAACCGGCAAGTGGCTTTATATAATTAAACCTTCGGCCAAAGTAATGAAAGGCAAAATCATATCGACGCTTAATAGTGCGTTGGTTAACTCTAGCACAAAACCGACAGCTAGCAACGTCGTGGTCAGGGCCTAGGAAAGGAATATAGTAAGAATGAAAATCCTTATGAGGTATTTGCTTCCCACAAGAAATAAAATTGTTAACTTTTTCTGACATCTGTCGGGAGCAAGAAAAAAATTTCCCCAACGGGGTACTTGGCTTTACTTAAGACTTCAGATCTGAAATTCGTTTTGAAAATCTCAGGAGTCGGCCGACCGGCACTTGCGAACTGCTTTTGCTTCGGGCAGCGTGTGGCAAGAAAGACTGAAGAAAATGGCGTCAGCTGCATCTTATATACCCCTGGCGCACTGATGTCAGGGAAGAGGCGACAGCAACCGATGCTGGACCAGGACTTTGGAATTCAGGCCGGCTGCGCCTAGCCTGCCAGCAGGATAACCCAAGTGTAATGACTGCAACAGTGAAACACGATGAACATCTCACTGGGTCCAGAAAGAATATGGACACAGGTGGTTACGGATGGACCCAAGGAACCATAGTCTCCAAACGTTGCGGTACCGGACCAGAGAGTCAGATTAGGGGAGCACTTCTGGGACTTCAAGTCCAATTTCTCTTTTTCCTTTGTCTTCTCTTTTTTTTTTTTTTTCCTGCCCGTCCTTGGAGCAGAGGAAGTGAACGATACAAACTATGTCTGAGGGAGGAGGAGGTTTTTGACTATCAATTTCTCCCTTCTGATTTGAAAAGCCCAGCAGCTAAAAGATGAACAAGTCTGGCACTTTCTGTAGATGGGCTGCACCCAAATAGACGCACAAGGAGTGTGGGTAATGGGGCTGAATCTCGTGCCCACATTCCATAAACTTCTTAAAGTCTTATCTATCAGCCATGATTAAGACACTGTAAAAGGGAAAGAACATACACAGACGTAGCTGTACAAGCAAAAAAACTCTATAATACCAGTCCTAATCCACAAGAAATCTACACAGATATAACTCTAATAGTCTTAGACATATAATTAGTTTATATATTATTTAACCAAGTGAAAAACATAGCGCATTATAAAACTATCCTACTTTAATTTACCTAACACTAAACCTACAATTGTAAGAAGTCTGACATTAAAAACATATTAAACGGCTAACTGGAGAGAAAAAGTTTCTCTTGCTAGAGGAGGAGAAAAGATAAAGTACAGTTTTGTACCTACCATAAATGTAGATGTTCGAGTGCTAATACAGCTGCAGTAATCACAGATGGGTTCTCTGCCATCAGGCGGGTCCTCGGTCGGCCGAATTCCAACATCTAGGTCCGGCGTCGGTTGCTGTCGCTTTCTTTCCTGACGTCAGTGAGGCAGGGGTATACAAGACACAGCCGACGCCATTTTCTTCAGTCTTTCTTGCCCCAGATGTCAGGTGCCCCCAGTAGGAAGGCAATACATAAATTATATTTATATGCATGCAATGCAATATAATAAAAAATCAGTAGTTGCAAGCAAATATACCATAGAAGGATAACCCAATCAGGTTTGTATGATGAGGGGTTAGGCCCTAGGCCTTTACCAAGAGGGGAAGGAGGGAGGGAAAACTGTACTGCAGCTGTATTAGCACTCGAACATCTACATTTATGGTAGGTACAAAACTGTACTATGTTCATCGTGCATACAGCTGCAGTAATCACAGATGGGTAGAATCCCAAAGCTACGCACAGGCTGGTAGGCACTAGGTGGAACTAGGATGAGCCAGAATGCCCTGCAACACAGCAGTGGCAAAGCCTGCTCTAGTTTTGGAATATAAAGACAGGTGGCAGTGTTTTGTGAAGGTATGCACAGAACTCCAAGTGGCTGCCTCCAAAATATCTTTGGAAGGAACTCCCCTGAGGAAGGCTGTAGAGGTAGCTGTGGCCCTGGTGGAGTGGGATCTGATGCCTGTAGGGACAGATTTTCCATGATAGGAGTAACAAAACCGTATGCAGTGGCCTATCCATTTTGAAATTGTCTGGTAACAGGCATCCCTTGAGCTCCTACAGCATAGGACACAAAAAGTTGTTCTGATTTCCTGAAAGGCTTTGTTCTGTCCAAATAATAACGTAGCTGTCTATGGATGTCTAAGGAGTGTAGCAGCTTTCCCCTTTGTTTTGAGGATTGGGGTAAAAGGTAGGTAAGTGTATGGCTTGATTTAAAGTTACCCTGGATACCACTTTAGGCATAAATGACGGGTTGGTTCGAAGGGAAACCCTGTCCTGATGGAAGACGAGAAAGGGCTGCACAGCCATGAGGGCTTGCAGTTCCGAAACCCTACGAGCTGAGGTAATGGCCAGAAGGAAAGCTGTTTTCCAGAACAAATATTGCAAATCTGTTGAGGCAGCTGGTTCAAAGGGAGACAATGTTCATTTTTCTAGAATGTAATTAAGATCCCAGGCTGGCACTGGTTGTTTCCTTGGTGGTCTTATATTCTTAGCCCCTCTGAGGAACTGTCTTAAGAGTGGGTGAGAGAATAAGGGTGGATCCGTGTTGAATTCTGCAGAAATGGCTGAGGCATGGATTTTTATGGATGAAAATGAAAGTCCACTGTTCAGCAGCTCAGCTAGATACTGTAATACCCAAGGCAAATTCAGTTTTCTAGGGTCCTGGCCTTTTTTCTCATTCCAAAAGCAAAACCGTTTCCATTTTGCGGAGTAAGCCTTTCTAGTAGATGGCCTTCTGGCCTCCAAAATGACATCCTGCACCTCTTTGGGGAGTAGGGTCTGTTGTGGTGTTAAGGAATTTTCCATGCAGCGAGATTGAGTGTTTTCAGCTGACTGTGAAGAGTTTTGTAGCTGTGCTGAGTCAGCAGAAGAGGCATTAGAGGTAGGGGCCAGGGAGGAGTATGTGTTAGGCTCCTCAGGAGTGGGTACCAGTGTTGTCTTGGCCAGTCTGGAGCAATCAGTATCATCTTCGGTCTGTCTGCTCTTGCTTTCAAGAGCACCTTGGGCAGAAGAAGCAGAGGTGGGAAAGAGTAAACTGTCCATGCTGTCCAACTGAATGAAAGGGCGTCCACTCTCCAGGCCTTTGGATGAAAGGTCCTTGAACAAAACTTTTCCAATTGATGATTCCTGTGGGAAGCGAAGAGATCTATGTCTGGCCTCCCCCATGCTTGGATTATCTTTGTAAACACTTGAGGATGCAACTTCCATTCGTGTGGATCTGTCCTATTTCTGCTTAGATTGTCTGCCAGCGTGTTTTCCAAACCTGGCAAGTACTGCACTTGAAGTTCGATTTGCCATTCCAGAGCCAAGTTCCAAAGTGTCATGGTTAGTCTGCACAGGGGGTATGAATGTGTTCCTCCTTGTTTGTTTATGTACCACATTACTGTGGTGTTGTCTGTTCTTATCAATAATTGTCTTGGATGCAGGAGGTCCTTGAAAGCTGTAATTGCATTTATCACTGCTAGCATTTCTTTTTGATTGATGTGAAGGTGCTTTTCCTTTTGGGACCATTTGCTCTGAATGCACCTGTCTGTCATGTGCACCCCCCAGGGGTAATCTGAGGCGTCTGTTGTGATGACTTGATTTGCTTGAGGCTTGCAGAATGGGAGACCTGTGTTTGTTTGACATGCTTGGGCCCACCATAGAAATTCCTTTTGCAAACATGGAATTATTGGTATTGTTTCCAAACTGTGGCTGTGTTGAGACCATAGGTTTTTTAGGTACCATTGAAGTTTCCTCATATGCAACTTTGCACATGGGATTAAAAGAATGCAAGATGCCATGAAGCCCAGAGCCTGCAGGATTTTCCTTGCAGTAAGCCTGGTACAATTTGCTAGTATTTTGAAGTACTGAGTTAGTTGCCCCTGTTTTTCTGGCGTAAGATAGGCCATCTGGGTGTTTGTGTCCAAGTTGGCACCCAGGAAAGTTATTTTCTGAGATGGTGTTAGCCTGGATTTCTCTTTGTTGATTGTGTATCCCAGAGAATTCAGTAACAGTGTTGCATAAGCCAGATGTTCCAGAAGTATGTGCTTGCTGTCCGCTTGGACCAGGCAGTCGTCCAAATAAGGGTAAATTTGTATCCCTTGAAGTCTGCAGTAGGCAATTACTGATGCCAGGCATTTCGTGAATACTCTGGGCGCAGTATTCAAGCCAAAGGGCAATGCAGAGAATTGATAGCGGATTGAACCTGCAAGAAATCTGAGGTATCTTCTGCAGCTTTGTCTGATTGGGACATGCAGGTATGCCTCCTTGAGGTCCAATGTTACCAGCCAAAACTCCTTGCCCAGCATGGGAAGAAGCTGCTGTAATGTGAGCATCTTGAATTTGGGTACGAGTAAGAATGTGTTTAGGATGGATAAGTCCAAAATGGGTCTCCAGTCGGTTCCTTTCCTTGGTACCAGAAATAGCCTGGAATAAAAACCTTGACCTTGTTCGTGAGTAGGTACCTCTTGAATTGCTTTCATGTCTATGAGCTTTGAAATTTGTAGTTGTGCCTCTGCCCTTTGATTGTGTGGCAGGTTTGGCATGCCTCTCATTTTTGGAAGAGTGTGAAAATGAAATCTGTAGCCTCTGCTTATAAAGTCCAGGATCCATTTGTCTGTTGTGACAATATGCCAATTTCTTGTAAATAATGCCAGCTTTCCTACCAAGGGAGCTGCCAGCTGAGACTTGCTTGGCATGGAAAGGAGGAAGTCATTGGGTTTGTTTCCTGTATTGTTGTGCACTGTCTTCGCCACCTCTTGGTGCTGGAGTTTGCCATTGCCTGCCTCTATATGATCCTTGGGATTGTCCTCTGCCCCTTGTGCGCCTGTATCTACCTCTTTGGGGCTTGTCCGTGGCTGGAAAGGACCAGTTTTTAGAAGGCCAATTTCTGCTAAAACGTGGTGATTGAACCTGTAGAAAAGCTTTGACAGTTTGCATAGATTTGGCTTTTTCTTCCATTTTCCGTAGTATCTCCTCAGCATTAGTACCACATAGCACATCCTTTTGTAAAGGAGCATCTAGTAGTTTAGCTTTCACATGATCAGGCAAGATTTGTTCCCTAAGCCATGCATGTCTACGAATGACTGATCCTGTAACAGCAGCTCTACTTGAGGCCTCTAGGGCATCATAGCCACATTGTAAGGTGTGTTTACCCACTTGTTCTGCACTATGCATCATATCCTGCAACTCCTTCAAATCTGGTTGTTCATGTTGAGACATTTTATTTCTTAATTGTGATAACAAACTGCTGATATTTAAGCATGTGAAACTGACAATTTAAGGCCCTCATGGCTAGGGTGGCCGAGGTAAATACCTTTTTTCCCCACCTTTCTAAGGATCTTGACTCTCTTTCGGGAGGTAGTGGATTCTTAGCAGTAGAGGCCTTCATTCCCCTGGGGCCTTGAGAAATGGTTTAAGGGTCAGAATTATGGCCTTTGTAAAGAAATTGGTGAGAGTTAGGAACTCTGTAGTACCCATCAGGCTTGACTGGGGCAGGAGACAGGGAATCCGGATTAAGGCAAGCCTCCGAATAAACATCATCAAGTATGTCCAAGACAGGAGGTATCGCCAGAGGTCTGTGTTGAGGTAACAAAAGAAATTCCCCAAGTCTTTTCTTGGAATCAGAAAAGTCTTGGCCTTCCCAATGGAAGTGTTCCCACAAGGTGTGCAAGGTTGCCCCAAAAGAAAAATCCTCAGGAGGAGATACAGAAGGAATGGACTGCTCTGCATCAGAATCTTCAAAAGGGGAGTAAGAGTGTTCCTCTACATCAGAATGTTCTGAAAAAATGGAGCCCTGATCAGAAGAGGGAGAATCTTCCTCCCCTCTGGGTCTCTTGTCTGGAGGGGGTTGGGAACCCCTGATAAGAGTAATTAAATCCTCAGCCATTTTAAGCATCTGCTTTTTAGGCATGGGGCCTGGAGATGGGCCCTGCGCAACAGGCCTCTTGGGATGCCTGGCTGATCTGGACTTAGTAAAGGCCTTAATGGAAAAGGAAGATGAGGGTCTAAAGACACCATGGGTGGAAGTGGACCTGTCCACATTAGGAGGCTCAACGCTCACAGTGGCTTTGGTGGTTGTAGTCTGGGTATGGGCCGAGGTACTTGCGGTCTCAGTTACAAAAGACACCGCCAAAGAAGTGTTGTCGGTAGTCAGGGACTGCATAGGCGTCTCGCTGAAAACCGGACCACGTGGTGTCGGTGGGGACAGCGGACCTCGCGAGTCGGTCCTTGTCCTTGCGTTTTTTGGACAAAACGGTAGTCAGAGTCTCAGACGACATTTTATAATCAAAGGCTTTAAAAAAAAAGTGTTGGGCGAACTCCGCCCGACGCTTAATAGTGCGTTTATTGAAAGTAGCGCAAAAGCGACAGCCCGAGACGTCGTGGTCTGGGCCTAAACAAAGTATGCAGAGGGAATGGAAATCCTTATGCGGTATTTGCTTCCCACAAGAAATACAATTGTTAACTTTTTCTAACATCGGTCTGAGGCAAGAAAATTTTCCCCAATGGGGTACTTAGCTTTAATGAAGACTTCGGTTTCCAATTTTTCGTAAATTCAGGAGCTGGCCGACCGGCACTTGCGAACTGCTTCTGCTTCGGGCACCGCGCGACAAAAAAGACTGAAGAAAATGGCGTCGGCTGTGTCTTATATACCCCTGCCTCACTGACGTCAGGAAAGAAAGCGACAGCAACCGATGCCGGACCTAGACTTTGGAATTCGGCCGACCGAGGACCCGCCTGATGGCAAAGAACCCATCTGTGATTACTGCAGCTGTATGCACGATGAAAATCATCAAAATTAAGCAGGAATTGGCAATAAAGAATATTGTACTTTGAGCCCTCGATGACCCATCTGAATACTTCAGGTGGCAAAATAACATCTGGGGTACAGAAGTGAACTTCAGGAAAAGTACAGTTTTGTACCTACCATAAATGTAGATGTCCGAACTGGATAGCATCTGCAGTCATAACAACTGGGTTGTCCTGTCGTCAGGCAGCCCTTCAGTCGGCCGGATTCCAAAGTCCGGTCCGCTTCGCTGATGTCGCACTTCACCCGACGTCATCTCTGTTGGTCTTCGGGTATAAAGGCATCAGCCGACGCCATTTTCCTCAGTGTTTCTTGCCCCAGATGCCAGTAGCCCTCTTGAAGGCTAAAATTTAGATAGATGCCAATGTTTCCAAAAAGATAGAGGTAAACACAAAAATAAGCATGTATGCACATATACACAAACAAATACACCATAAAAGACTCCCCCCCACCAGCTAGCTATTAGGAGGGTAAACACCCTTGGAGTACCACAGAGGGGAAGGAGGGAGGGTAATCCTGACTGCAGATGCTATCCAGTTCGGACATCTACATTTATGGTAGGTACAAAACTGTACTATGTCCTTCATGGATGCATCTGCAGTCATAACAACTGGGTAGAATACCATAGCCAACAAGGGGAGGAGGATAAAACTAGATTATGGTGTGTTTAGGATCCCTTGCAGTACAGCAGTGGCAAACCCTGCTCGGGATTTGGAATATAGAGGCAAATTATAATGCTTGGCAAATGTATGCACGGAGGTCCAAGTAGCCACCTCAATAATGTCTTTGGTTGCCACTCCTCGTAAGAAGGCTGTGGTAGTGGCTGTTGCCCTTGTAGAATGAGGTCTTATGTTCTGTGGAATTGGTTTTCCATGGAAGGAGTAACAGAATCGTATGCAATGTCCTATCCATTTGGAGATTGTCTGTTTGGAAATAGCTTTTCCTTCCCTTCCTATTGCATAGGCTACAAAAAGTTGGTCAGTCTTTCTGCTACTTTTTGTTCTGTCCAAGTAGTAGCGTAGCTGTCTATGTACATCCAAGGTATGCAATATTCTTTCCCCTCTGTTTTGTGGGTTGGGAAAGAAGGTAGGTAGGTGGATTGCCTGGTTTAAAGACACTCTGGATACCACCTTAGGCATAAATGTAGGATTAGTCCTCATGGACACTCTATCTTGGTGGAAGATTAGGAAGGGTTGCACTGCCATTAAGGCCTGTAGTTCTGAAACCCTCCTTGCTGAAGTAATTGCCAGTAGGAAAGCAGTTTTCCATGACAGGTGTTGTAGGTCTGCTGTTGCTGCTGGTTCAAAGGGTGATAGTGTCAATTTTTCTAGCACAAAGTTTAAGTCCCAAGCTGGTAATGGTGGTTTCCTTGGAGGTTTTACATTCTTGATTCCTCTGAGGAACTGCCTGAGCAAAGGGTGTGAAAAACAGGTGGATCAAAGCTGTATTCTGCTGAAATAGCTGATGCATGTATCTTGATGGAGGAGTAGGACAGGCCTGAATGAAGAAGTTCGCTAGGTACTCCAGAATGTTAGGCATATCTATGTTTGACACATCTTTTCCTCTTTCAGTACTCCAAATGACAAACCTTTTCCATTTTCCAGCATAGTTTCTTCTTGTTGAAGGTCTGCGTGCTTCAAGAATAATGTCTTTAACTCTTTGGGAAAGTTCTGGATTAGCTGCTGCTATGTGATGTTCCATGCAGTCAGTTGCAACGTTTTAGGTTTGGATGTATGATGCTGTAGTTGTTCTGAGTTAACATCAAAGGCATCAGGGGTATTGGCCACATATTGTTCGAGACATGCTCCTCAGCAGTGGGTACCAGTGTTGTCTTGGCCAGTTTGGAGCTATCAGGATTATCCTTGGACGTTCTTCCTTGATTTTTAGTAATACCTTGTGTATCAAGGGAAGAGGTGGGAATGCATATGCTGTTAGGCCTTTCCAGCTGAAGGAGAGCGAATCCACTTTCCATGCTAGTGGGTGGAATGTCCTTGTGCAGAATTTTTTGAGCTGGTGATTGAGAGGTGATGCGAATAGATCTATCTGAGGCATTCCCCATTTCTTTGAGATGGTCTTGAAGATGTCCGGGTGCAGCTTCCATTCGTGGGCATCCGATGTAGTTCTGCTTAATATGTCTGCTAGAGTATTCTCTTTTCCCGGTACAAATATTGCCTGTAACTGGATGTTGTAGCTGAGTGCCAGGGTCCACAGCTCCAAAGTCATTCTGCATAGGGGGTATGAATGAGTGCCTCCCTGTTTGTTGATGTACCACATGACTGTGGTGTTGTCTGTCCTTATCATCAACTGGCCCTCTGAGAAATGGTCTGAACTTTTGGATTGCCAGTTTTACTGCCAGCATTTCTTTTAGGTTGATGTGCAGGTGAAGTTGATCCTGTGTCCACAATCCTTGCACGCATTTGTCCAGCATGTGGGCCCCCATCCTAGGTCTGAAGCGCCTGTTGTGATGGTCTGGCTTGCTTGACATCTGCGAAAGGGTAGCCCTGGGTTTGACTGGCATGCCTGAGCCCACCATAGGAACTCCTGTTTTAAGCATGGAATTAGTGGGATTTCTGTTTCTAGGCTGTGTCTGTGTTGGGACCATAAATTCTTTAGGTACCACTGTAGTTTTCTCATATGTAGTCTGGCAAGTGGAACCAAGATTATGCATGATGCCATGAAGCCCAAGGCCTGCAGTACTTTTCTTGCTGTTAACTTGTTCAGTTTTGTTAGTGCCAAGAAGTAAAGAGGGAGTTTTTTGTTTTTCTGTAGTTAGGAATGCCATCTGTTTTACTGTGTCCAATTCAGCCAAGAATGTCCTTGTTTGGGATGGTATCAGCCTTGACTTTTGTAGATTGACTGTGTATCCCAGTGCTTGCAGCAAGTAAATGACCCTTTGTAAATCTGTTGTCAGCTTGCTTTTGTTGTCCCCTTGTAGCAGGCAGTCGTCTAGGTATGGGTAAATTTGAATTCCCTGTAGTCTGCAATGGGCGATTACTGATGCCAGGCATTTTGTGAATACTCTGGGCAGTAGATAAGCCAAAGGGCAATGCTGAGAATTGATAGTGCTCTGATCCTGCAAGAAATCTGAGGTATCTTCTGCAGATTGGTCGAATGGGGACGTGCAGGTATGCCTCCTTGAGATCTAGAGTTACCAGCCAACACTCCTTGCCCAGCATGGGAAGAAGTTGCTGTAGGGTCAGCATTTTGAATTTTGGGACAATGATGTATGTATTTAAGGTGGACAGGTCGAGAATTGGTCTCCAACTTTTTTCCTTTCTTGGAACTAGGAATAGTCTGGAGTAGAACCCCTTTCCTTGCTCTGCTGTTGGCACTCTTTCCACAGCTCTCATGTTTGCTAACTGCATTATCTGTTGTAGAGCCTCTGTTTTTTGATTTGGAGGTAGATTTGGCATTCCTCTTTTGACTGGTAAAGTGTGGAAGTGGAACCGGTAACCTTGATCTATGGTTTGTAAAATAATCCACTTGTCTTTTGTTATATAGTGCCAGTTCTTTGAAAATAAGGTTAACTTTCCGCCTAGAGGAGCTGCTATTTGTTCCCTGGTAGGCAGATTTAGGGTTAAGTCACTGTGGTTGAGTTGATGTAGTGGCAGAGGTTGTGTCTGTGCCTCTGTTGTTACCTTGCCACTGTCGTCCTCTGTAGGCACCTCCCCTGGATTGGTTTCTGCCTCTAGAACGTCTATTCCTGCCCCTTTGAGATCTTGTGGAGTCAGGAAAGGACCAATTTTTGGCAGGCCAGTTCCTGCTAAACCTTGGGGGTTGAACCTGCAAGAAATCTTTAACCGTTTGAACAGATTTTGCCTTTTCTTCCATTTTCTTCATAACCTGCTGGGCAGGTGTACCAAACAAACTTGTCTTATCCATAGGAGCATCTAGCAACTTAGCTTTAACATGATCCGTAAAGCTTGCTCCTTTAGCCATGCATGCCTTCTTATCACTGTGCCAGTCATGGCTGATCTAAATGAAGCCTCCAGTGCATCATAGCCACATTTTAAGGAATGGTTACTAACCTGTTGTATGTTATTTACCATTTCTAATACATATTTCTTATCAAGAGATTCATCAGTGGTTAGCTTTTTAGTTAACTGATCAAGCATAAACTCTTGGTATTGTATCATGTGAAACTGACAATTTAAAGCTCTAGCTGAGAGAGTAGCTGAAGTGTAGACCTTTCTGCCCCATCTGTCTCATGACCTTGCTTCCCTTTCAGAACGAATAGGGTTTTAGCTATGGTCGCGCTACTGCCTTGGGACCCTGGGATATAGTTTCGGGTCTGCAAGTGGGGCCTTGTAAAGGTGGTGATGAGTGTCTGGCATCCTGTAAAATCTGTCTGGTTTGGCAGGGGCTGGAGGTAAAGAATCTGGTGCGGAGCAGACATCATTGAAAGCATCATCCACCACAGAGAGAACAGGAGGTATAGCTAAGGGCCTGTGCTGTGGAAGGTGCAGAAAGGTCCTAAGTCTTTTCTGGAGTCTGAAAATCCTGTTGCTGCCATTGGAACTGCTCTCGCATGGCATGTAAGGTTTCCCCAAAGGAGAATTCTTCTGGTGGGGAAGCAGCTGGAATGGATTCTTCAGCATCAGAGTCTTCAAAATTGGAGAAAGGAGCCTCTGGCTGATCAGTTATGTCTGATTCATCGGCAGACTCATCAGAGGACACTGGCTCAGGGGCTCTGCCCTAGGTCTCTTCTCTGGGGGCTGAGAGGCCCTGTCTGGGTGAGATTGAGATCCTCTAATTAATGAAATTAAATCTTCTGCCAGAGTAAGCATTTGAGAACTAGAGGAGGGCCTGGTTGTAGGGGTTTAACAGGCACTGTTTTAGTAGTCTTTGCTGCTTTAGCCCTGGCGAAGGCCTTAATGGACATGGCTGCTGGAGGCCTAGCAGCACCACGTGCTGGGGTAGAGACATCCAAGGGAATGGTGTCTGATAAGTCAGTGGCAACCACCGTAGTGGATAAAATTTCTGAGGCCGTTTCAAGAGTGGTAGCAGGGGCCTCAGTTGTAGAGATAGATTCAGCTGTACTTTGATCAGTTTTCTCGGTTTCGCCGAAACCGAGACACTCGCTGTTTGCTTAACCATGGTTTCGGCCGAAACCGCGGACCGCGAGTGTCGGTCTTTATCTTTGCGGTTTTTGGCAGATTGGGTAGTCGGAGGATCCGACGGCATAATGTACGCAAAATCAGAACCGAAAAACTGTTCAGCAAACTCCGACCAACGCCTAAGCGTTCGTCGGTTGAACGGAGCACAGGCGAACAGGCTGCTACGTTGTGGGCTGGGCCTAAACAAGGCAGACAATAAGAGTGGAAATCTTTATGAGGTATTTGTTTCCCACAGGTTAAACAATTATTAACTTTTTCTGACATCGGCTGAGGCAAGAAAGAGTCCCCAACGGGGTACTTAGCTTTAGAAGTCTTCGAAGTAGTATTCGGTAGAAGTAATCTCTGGATCCGACCGACCGGCACTTGCGAACAGCTTCTGCTTCGGGCGCCACGCGGCAAGAAAGACTGAGGAAAATGGCGTCGGCTGATGCCTTTATACCCGAAGACCAACAGAGATGACGTCGGGTGAAGTGCGACATCAGCCGAAGCCGGACCCGGACTTTGGAATCCGGCCGACTGAAGGGCTGCCTAACGACAGGACAACCCAGTTGTTATGACTGCAGATGCATCCATGAAGGACATTTATGGGGAGGGGAAGAGTCCGAGCCCTGGAACAGAAGAGCTTCAGGATCAGTGCTGAGGTCAGATCAGATTGGATCCAACAATCACAGGTGAGTTAGATATAAACAGAGAACACTGGATTTATCATTTTGTCAGTCCTCAATGACAAAACACCAAATACAACTTATTTCTTACCTAAATGAAACGTTAGACTGTTTATTTAAATACTGATGACTGATCAATTTTAAGACAAGCCATCCTTTGACTGCAGCATCTTTTAGCAACTCAAAGCTCAAAGTCAGGAGTTCATCTGATATTCAGACAGAAGCTGTGGTTCCTGTCTGCAATAACAAATCCCACACTGTGCGAATCTGCATGCAAGTGTGTGGTGTGGAAGAACAACCACAGTAAGGCTTGGTACCTGGCAGTGTTAATACTATCTCTAAGGTCACTGTTGATGTGACACCCCAGCCCCATGTTCATAGGCTCATAGATGAAAGTTAGGCTACCTGCTCTTAAAGGTCATTATAAGCCTAGCCAAAAACCCATGATCAGAATCAAATCCTGTACCTTGTGCTGACAAGGTGAAGACCTTAACCATTATGCCAAACTTTATAAATGGATATAATAAATTTACAAAGACACCTTTACAGACTGCAAGAATGTTATGTCCAAGGCATTATGAGATGACAGGGTAAATCTGCTCTTAAACAGCAGCTTTCAAGCTTTCTCCAAGCAGCTGAAATCAAAACTACAAATATTCCAGGTTTTAAAACATGGTATACAGTTGGCCACTTAAGATAAAATCATGGACCCCCTCCCCACCATCAAATACATAAACTAGTATGATGACTCTAATGCAAGACTTGTTTTCACCAAAAGAAAAAAAGATCAGCGCTTATCCCCCTCATTATTATTTTTCCCTGCATTCCTCAGCTTATAATTTTTAACTAGACAGGGGTCCAGAGAAGTAAACACTGTGGGAAGAAAAAGCCAGAGAAGTGATATGGCTAGGCTTGTATACGCCCTAGGGCCAATAGAGTACCATCCTATGAACCTATTTTAAATTTTCTTCCAGGCATTCTCTTTTTTCACCTATCCAGTTTCATGCCCTTAAGTGATATTCTGTCTTACAGGTTCTTATTGGTAAAGACCTCCATCTCAGCTAATACTACAAGCACAGACATGAAAATTTACCAGCAGGTAAACAGAACACAATGGGGGGGGGGTGTCACCTAGTGCCTCCCCACTTTGTTGGAATAAACGTCCTCTGCAGGTTAAATAAACCATGCGAGTCTATGAGTTAGATTCCTAGAGACATACACTTAGTGAAAGTGACTTACTCCAGTGCAAAGCCTATCTATACGGCATGTTTACACCAGAGTATGTCACTTACACCAAGAGCAAGTCTTTTAGAATCTGGCCAAACATATTCATTTAAATTAAACCCCTATGACTAGACTGGTGCTCTCAAATTCATGCCAGGACTAACTGGCCTCTCCCTCCTTGAGAAAGGAGGTGAAGCCTGAGGGTGGGTACTGGGAAGGCAACCACGGCCATAGACTAAACAGCATTAACATTTCAATGAATCTGTGAAGATATCCAGAAGGAAATGTTAAATTTACCACTTAATTTGTAGTTACAGTGTGTACTCAACACCATTTTATTTTTGCACCAGTATGAGCTAAAATTATACTACTAAAATGTCATGGTATAACAATAAAAATGCACAAGGCTTGCAACAAACAGCTTTTTAATATAGTGCTGTAACACAATTTTATAACAGCAGGCTCAATTTAAGCAAGCCAATGTTAAACAAAAGTTAGGATAACAGCTACTCAAGATTAATGTTAAAGCGGAAATTTTTCACCATGATTTTACCTTTAGCTTATCATGAGACGTGTACGGTGCCTCTGGAGCATAAATCCTAAAGATGTCAGCCAAACAGCAAGCGACAAGCAAACGTACATCTTTGTTGGGGTTCCTGAGAAAGAATTCAGAAGCTAAGTGCAATGCCAGTGGGAGGTACTGTTGCTTTTCCTCTTCGGAGTCCTGGTCCATGTCCATAAATGTTTTCACAATCATCTGAAAAGAACATTTAAATGAAAAACAATTACTCAATTTTACCATAAAGATTGCTCAAAATTATTATTACTGAAGAAATACAGTTATGCAAGGTCTTCATCTTTTTCGATATGTGACTGAAGTGTCATTATTCACACTGCAAGATGGCTTATATAGTTCTGTAAAATTATTAAATACTGGCAAAGAATTTTCCACAGGCAATAGAGAGTATACTACACAGATCATTTGCATTGACTGGCTACATACATAACTTATGAAGACAGTTCATAGTTAGTGAGCTTTTAGTATCGCATTCAAGAGCCGCACTAGCAGCACAAAACTAAGCCACACTGAAAAAATCATGCAAAGTCACAACAGATTACTGCATGGAAGATGTTATAAAAGGTAATGGTCTACAAATCCTTAGTTAAAGCTTGTATACAAGAAGTTGCACCTCTCTGGAGGAAAGTATTATACCACTGTGACATCCAATACAGGATCTACTAAAACAGAATCTGGTAATTCTCACTACAGTACGATCATCAATGGCCAGGAAAAAACAGAACCAAATTCAGTCAGCTTCCAACCAGGATCTTTCCTAATAGGATACACTGATAAGGAAAGTCTCTACGGTTGCAATCACTAATCATACAAGTCCACCATTCCATACTTTTATCCTGCAATTAGGACCCTCGTTGTTGGTGCAATGGTTAATTTGTTTACCTTAGATAAACAAGACAGAGAGTTTGATCATCATCCTCAAAGCATGGCTAGGCTTAAAAGGCCCCCTAGAGTCATCAGCCTAGCAATCATCTAGAAGCCACCACGGCAAAATATTAGTCTGCTATTCTATCCCTCAGAGGTGAATACATACATAGCAAAACTGAATATGTTTATTTTTATGCTTTTTAATGGTGAAGTACAGTTGTGTAAGATGGACTTAACTATAACAGGGAGCAAATTCTTCACTGCTGCAGTTGCCCCTATATGGGCATATATCCTGTCCAGGATACAACTGACCAGCATCATAAAGTTCTTGGTCCCTCCCACACCTTCACTCGACTGCTGAGTGGTAAACTTATTGGACGGAAAGCAGCAGACAGAGTGAAGAAAACCTCAGTACTTCCTTGCAGTCTTGAGAAGTAATTCTGAGGTTTCACAGGAGCAGCAATCACACAAAGCTTCATTTCTGGAAGCTAAGGCCCCAGAGGGGAACCCTTCCACTTAGAAATTGTTGACCTTTTAAGGAACTGTTAGCTATGAGAATGTTGTCCTTTTTCTTTCGGCTGTTCTCATTAGGGATCACCACAGTGGATCATCCATTTCCATTTCTTCCTGTCCTCTGCATCTTGCTCTGTCACATCAACCACCTGCATGTCCTCTCTCACCATATCCATAAACCTCATCTAAGGCATTCTCCTTACCTGGCAGCTCCATCCTTAGCATCCTTTTCCCAATATACCCAGCATCCCTCCTCAGCACGTCCAAACCAATGCAATCTTGTCTCTCTCGCTTTGTCTCTAAACCGTCCAACCTGGACTAACCCTCTAATATATTTGCTCCTAATCCTGTCCACCCTCATCATACCCAGTGCAAATCTTAACATCTTTAACTCTGCCACGTCCAGCTCTGACTCCTGTCTTTTTGTCAATGCCACTGTCTCCAACCCATATAACAGATGGTCTCACTACCCTCTTGTAGACCGTCCTCTTTCACTCTTACTGGTACTAGTCTGTCACAAATCACTCCTGACCCTCTTCTCCACCCACTGCATCCTGCCTGTACTCTCTTCACCTCTCTTCCACACTCGCCATTACTCTGAACTGTTGATCCCAAGTATTTAAACTCATCCACCTTCGCCAACTCTACTCCCTGCATCCTCCTCATTCCTCTCATTCATACACATATATTCTTAGTCCTGCTGATCTTCATTCCGCTCCTCTCTTGGGTATATCTGCCCCTCTCCAGGGTCTCCTCAACCTGTTCTACTCTCACTACAGATCACAATATCATCTGCAAACATCACAGCCCACGGGGACTCCTGTCTGATCTCGTCTGTCAACCTGTCCATCACCACTGAAAATAAGAAAGGGCTCAGAGCTTATCCTTGATGTAATCTCACCTCCACCTTAAATGCATCTGTCACTCACACCGCAGACTTCACCATTGTCACACTACCTCATACATATCCTGTACCACTCTTACATACTTCTCTTCCACTCCCGACTTCCTCATACAATACCACAACTCCTCTCTAGGCACCCTGTCATATGCTTTTTGCCATATGCTTTCTCTAAGTTCACAAAGACACAAAATCACAAGGCAACTCCTTCTGACCTTCTCTATACTTCTCCAGCAACAATCTAAGAGCAAATATCGAATCTGTAGTGCTCTTTCCTGGCATAATACCATACTGCTGATCACTAATCATCACCTCCCTTCTTAACATAGCTTCCGTTACTCTTTCCCATAACTTCATGCAGTAACTGATCAGTTTTATCCCTCTGTAGTTACTACAGCTCTGCACATCACCCTTATTCTTAAAAAAACAGTACCAAATAACTTTCTCCACTCCTCAGGCATCCTCTCACAACACTTTCTCCACTCCTCAGGCATCCTCTCGCAACACTTTCTCCACTCCTCAGGCATCCTCTCACATTCCAAGATTTCATTAAACAATCTGGTTAAAAACACCACTGCCATTTCGCCTAAACACCTCCATGCTTCCACAGGTATGTCATCTGGACCAACAGCCTTTCCATTCTTCATCTTCTTCATAGCTATCCTTACTTCCTCCTTGCTAATCTGCTGCACTTCCTGATTCACTATCCCCACGTCATCCAACCTTCTCTCTCCCTCATTCTCTTCATTCATCAGCCCCTCAAAGTACTCTTTCCATCTGCTCAACACACACTCCTCGCTTGTGACTTAGTTTTCCTCATTATTTAACACCCTTACCTGCTGCGCATCTTTCCTAGCTAGGTCCCTCTATCTAGCAAAATCGGTACAGGTCCTTTTCTCCCTCCTTAGTGTCCAACCTTCCATTCAACTCTCCATGCGCCTTATCCTTAGGCTTTGCCACATCTTTGCCATGCACCTCATCTACTTATACTCCTGTCTACTTTCTTCATCTATCTGACAATCCCACTTCACCAACCACTTTCTCTGTATACTCTCCTGTGCTTCCTCATTTTATCACCAGGTCTCCTTGTCCTCCTTCCTCTGTCCAGATGTCACACCAAGCATCTTTCTAGCCATCTCCCTTACTAGATCTGCTGTAGTTACCCAGCTATTTGGTAACTCTTCACTGCCACCCAGTGCCAGTCTTAACTCTTCCCTGAACTCCACCTCACAATCACCCTTTTTCAATTTCTACCATTTCATCCCTGGTGCTGCCCTCAAACTCCTCCTCCTCTTCTTGATTACCATCACCATCCTACAGACCACCATTCTATGCTGCCTAACTACACTTTCCCCAGTCACCACTTTACAGTCTCCAATCTTCTTCAAATTGCTATGAAAATGATGACCATAAAAAAAAAAAAAATACTTTAAAGAAGGGAGCAAGGGGGAAATAAGATAGGAAAGCCCCCTGTGAACATAGTCATTTTACCTACAATGATACAGAGTACCTCACAACTGTTACCGTATCACTGTAACTGATATTTTGAACATCCAGTACTTTGAGGATAAACTAAAAATCCAGAAAAATAAGATTGTGGCTCCCAGTAAACTGGCCTTAGGCAACTTTCATAGCAAAAATCACCTCTAGCTTTGCAGACTATATCTAACTTGCAGTGATTCGTTAAGATATGGAATGGAGATCAAACTGCAGCTTCAGAAATGACTGCAGAGCTCACTCCACTAAACACGGCAGAGGTCACATCTGCTCTAGTCTAATGCAGTCTTACCTTGTCATGAGTAGGCTCACCTCTGCAATTAAAAGAATCCAATACAGGCAGCTAATAGATATAATTTTTTCTCTACAAAATAAAAGTCAGCCAGTTAGCTGTAAAGATGATAAAAAATTGACATTTTTTTTCCATTTTCTTTAGTTCTGGAAATACATGCCAACAACTGCCTAAAATCCACTTGTGGAATCACCTTTTTAGATGAGAGCAGAAAGGAGAGAGCTACATTTCTTGATTTACAGCAAAATCTGACAAACATCTTGCCAAAGGTAAGCTCAAGTAGACAAACCCACCGCCCTGATGTAAAACAATTTATATCTCACAAGACAAAAAACATCTTGATATGACAGCCAGCAACAAAGATTTTTCTTCTGATCAATATTTCAAAGGCAAGAAATGTTCACTGGTTCAAATTAAAAAAACCTCACTGTTCCAGAACAATGCTGAACTGCCACAGGGGTTAAGGACTTTCTTTAAAGGACTAAGACAAAACATTCCTTTGACAAACAATTTGGTGGTAACCCTAGCAGTTAGTGAGATACAAAGAAAGGCACACTAACCAAGCAAAGTTATGCATCTGAATTGAAAGCGTAACAGGCTTAGAAGCATGGAAAGCAGACACAGGCTCTGTCAAAATCCAACCTGAAATGGTGCACCATGATCAGAGTCTTTACATCAACAATAAAATACAGTTCCTTTACGCAAACAGAAACAGTTTTGCTTTAACATGATCTGGTAGCGTCTGTTCTTTTAACCAAGCATGTCTTCTAATGACAAATCCTGTAAAGTACAGTTTTGTACCTACCATAAATGTAGATGTTCGAGGATCTCCATTGCTGCAGTCCTTACATATGGGTACTCCGCTGTCCACAATCGGCCCGAATACCAAAGGGCTAGAACCGGCGTCGGTCATCGGCACCCGAGACTGACGTCAGTACGTGCCAGTACAAATGCGCATGACCGACGCCATAACCTCAGTCTTTCTTGCCTCAGACGTCAGAATGCAAAAAACACCACCCAAACCCCAACCTAAAAAGAAAAGGGGAGAAGGAGGGAGGGAAAATTGGACTGCAGCAATGGAGATCCTCGAACATCTACATTTATGGTAGGTACAAAACTGTACTATGTTCTTCGCCTCCCATTGCTGCAGTCCTTCCATATGGGTAGAATCCCAGAGCAACGGAAAAAGGGAGGCTGGCCAACTAAATAGCATTAGGAGCTGCTAACATGCCCTGTAAGATTGCAGTGGCAAACCCAGCCCTAGACCTAGAATAAAGAGGTAAATGATAATGCTTTGTAAAGGTAAGTACAGAACTCCAAGTAGCTGCCTCTAGAATGTCTTTAGTAGCTACCCCTCTCAAAAAAGCAGTAGAGGTGGCCGTAGCCCTAGTAGAATGAGGCCTGATCCCAACTGGAACATCCTTACCATGATGAGAGTAACAAAAAGCAATACAATGGCCAATCCACTTGGAAATAGTTTGTTTCGAGACAGCCTTCCCTCGTGAAGTCAAAGCAAACGAAACAAATAATTGTTGAGATCTTCTGAACTCTCTGGTTCTGCTCAAATAATACCTTAACTGCCTATGTACATCCAAAGAATGCAAAACTTTTTCCCCTTCATTTTGGGGGTTAGCATAAAAAGTAGGCAAATGTATAGATTGGTTCAATGCCACATTAGAAATCACTTAAAGCAGAAAAGTAGGATTAGTACGTAAGGAAACTCTGTCCTTGTGAAAAATCAGAAAAGGTTCCACTGCCATGAGGGCCTGTAATTCAGATACCCTTCTAGCAGAAGTAACAGCCAATAAAAAAGCAGTCTTCCAAGACAACAACTTCAATTCAGCTGTAGCTGCAGGTTCAAAAGGAGGCAGAGTCAGCTTTTCCAAAACAAAATTAAGATCCCAGGTAGGAGTAGGAGCCCTCCGTGGGGGTCTTATATTCTTTGCCCCTCTAAGAAACTGTTTAACCAATGGATGTGAAAATAAAGGAGGGTCACAATCATAGTGAGCAGAAATAGCTGCAGCATGCACTTTTACAGAAGAGAAGGACAAACCCTTGTCCAATAAAATAGTCAAATATTGCAATGTACAACTCAAATTAGGCAATTTGACATCAAAGCCTTTAGCTGAACTCCAAAGAAAAAATCTCTTCCATTTATCACCATAAACTTTTTGAGTACTAGGACGCCTGGCTTCCAAAATAACATCCAAAACTTGTTGAGGGAGCTGAAGGCCCTCCTTCTCTAAAACAGAATGCGCCAGGCTGTCAAGTGTAGGGATTGCACCCTGACATTGAGAAAATGATTGTTTTCCTGAGACAATAAGTGAGGAATCTGTGGTAATGGCCAAGGTGTTCCATGAATTAAGCTCCACAACAGAGGGTACCAATGCTGACGAGGCCAATCCGGTGCTATAAGGATCATGCAAGGCTTGTCCCTCCTGACTTTCAACAGCACCTTTGGAAGAAGAGGCAAAGGAGGAAAAGCATACACGTGAAGGTTGCTCCAACTGAAGGATAGTGCATCTATTTTCCAGGCTTTTGGATGAAACAGCCTTGTGCAAAACAGTGGCAGTTGGAAATTCAGAGGAGAAGCGAACAGATCTATGTCTGGAGTTCCCCAAGCCATGGTCAACTGAAGAAATACCTGAGGGTCCAATTTCCATTCGTGAGGATCCACAATCTGTCTGCTCAGAACATCTGCTAAAGAATTTTGTGCTCCTGGCAGAAACTGTGCTCGAAGAGTGATGTGCAGATTCAAAGCAGTTTCCCATAACAGCATTGCTTGTCTGCAAAGAGGGTAAGAATAAGTTCCCCCCTGCTTGTTGATGTACCACATGACAGTCGTGTTGTCTGTTCGAATCAACACCAGTCCTGGTTGAAGTAGGCTCTTGAATCCTTCCAAAGCAAATTGAACTGCCAGCATCTCTTTCATGTTGATATGCAAGTGAAGTAGCTCTGGGGGCCAAAGGTCTTGAATCCATTTTCCTCTGAAATGAGCTCCCCAGGCTGACTCAGAGGAGTCTGTCGTCAATATCTGACTTGCCTCTGGTTGGGTCACAGAAAGCCCCTTGTTTAGGTGACATTCCTGAGCCCACCACAGAAATTCTTTCTGAATGCAAGGTAGAATCCGAATGACAGTGTCCAAATCGTGGCTGTGTTGAGTCCAAACGCTTTTGAGATACCATTGTAGCTTCCTCATATGCAGTTTGGCATTGGGAAGTACTAGAATGCAAGATGCCATGAACCCCAAGGCTTGAAGGACTGTCCTTGCAGTCAGCCTGGACATTACTGATAGCTGTTGGAAGTATAGGTGAAGATTTCTTTGTTTGTCCGGGGTAAGAAATGCCCTCTGAGCAGCTGTATTCAGTCTTACACCCAGAAAACACATCTCTTGTGAGGGTACTAGACTGGACTTTATTTCGTTCACAGAATACCCTAGGCATCTTAAAACTGTCATTACATACTGCAGATGTTGAAAAAGTTCGTGCTTGCCTTGAGCCAGAATCAAACCGTCGTCCAGATAAGGATAAATTTGAATTCCTGTTAGTCTGAGAAAAGCTATTACTGGAGCCAGGACTTTTGTGAATACCCTGGGCGCAGTAGACAAGCCAAAGGGCAATGCAGAGAACTGATAATGCAAATTCCCATTCCGAAACCTCAAGAATTTTCTGCAACTGGGCCTGATAGGAATGTGAAGATAGGCCTCCTTGAGATCCAGAGTCACCATCCAGTGATCTTTGCCCAGCATAGGTAACAGCTGTTGCAGTGTTAACATCTTGAATTTTGGAATTTCCAGAAAGGTGTTTAGAATGGACAAATCCAGAATTGGTCTCCAAGTATTTCCTTTCTTTTGCACTAAGAAAAGAAGGGAATAAAACCCTGTGCCTCTTTCTGCAGAAGGTACTTCCTGTATTGCTCCCAACTGAAGCAGAGAAGAAATTTGTGTCTGTGCTTCCAGTCTTTGCTGATGAGGCACATCCGGCATACCTTTGAAAGGAGGGAATGTGTGAAAATAAAATTTGTAGCCTTGATTTATTATGTCCAATACCCATTTGTCTTGGGTAACCAAATGCCAATTCCTTGTGAAAAGTCCCAGTTTTCCTCCTAGAGGAGCTGCCAGCAAGGCAGAGTCCGGCAGCTGAAGACAGAGGTCATTGGGACTGTTTCCGAAAGGACTGACCCCTGCCCTCCCCAGCAGAAGGGGTAGAAAAACTCAAAGACCTAGAAGTAACAGGGCCCTGAGAGGAAGCCCTACCTCTACCTCGCCTCGACCTGCCCCTAGATTGAAAATCGGACGAGGGGAAAGACCATCCCTTAGCAGGTCAATTCCTACTGAACTTAGGGGGCTGAACCTGTAAAAAGTCCTTAACTGTCTGCATAGACTTAGCTTTTTCCTCCATTTTTTTCAAAACTGATTCTACTGGAGGACCAAAAAGAACATCAGATTGTAGAGGAGCATCCATAATTCGAGCCTTAACATGCTCTGACAAGGTCTGATCTTTAAGCCAGGCATGCCTGCGAACAACTGAACTAGTAGCAGCCACCCTGGAAGAAGCCTGTAAAGCATCAAAACCATACTGCAAAGAATGCTTACCAACTTGGTCTGAAGCATGCACTAAATCCTGAAGCTCCTTACATTCAATACCTTCAGCTAAAGCATCTACTTTACATTTCAATTGGCCCAGCAAATAATTTTGATACCTGAGCATATGAAACTGACAATTTAAAGCTCTCATAGCCAAAGTAGAAGAGGTATACAGTTTTTTACCCCACCTATCCAGGGCCCTAGCATCCTTGTCCAGAGGAACTGGATTCCTAACCACAGAAGCCCTAACACCTCTGGGGCCTTGAGTAATAGTTTCTGGATCAGCCCTAGGACTCTTATATAAGTACTTGTGAGCTTCCGGAACCCTATAGTATCCATCTGGTTTAACCGGGGCAGGAGGCAGAGAATCTGGGTTAAGGGCAGCCTCAGAAAATACATCCTGAACAACATCCAGTACAGGGGGAATAGCCAAGGGCCTATGCTGAGGCAAAAACAAGAATTCTCTTAGCCTTTTACGAGAATCAGAATAATATTGGCCCTCCCATTTGAAATGTTCCCTCATGGAATGCAAAGTCTCAGAGAAAGAAAAATCTTCTGGAGGGGACGCAGAGGGAGTAGTGTCCTCAGCCTCCGAATCAGAATAGGGAGGGAAATCCTGAAGTTCTTCTACAGAGGAATCCGACTCATTGGAAGACTGAACCAAACCCTCCAACTCTGTCTCTACCCTGGGCCTCTTCGCAGGGGGGGGGCACAGAACCCCCAATTAAAGTAATCAAATCTTCAGCCATCTTTAACATGTGCTTCCTAGGAGCTGGACCCTGGGGACTAGCACCAGCAGGGGCAGACTTAGACTTAGAATGGGCTTTGCTTTGAGAAGGAGGAGGCCTAACTACCCTATGAGGGGAGGGAACCACTGACATCAGAGAAGCACCCTCAGCCTGGCCTAACACAGGAGAAGCCACTTCCTGTAGTAACAAAGGCTCCCCTTGAGACTCAGGTAAACTTTCAGAAGGAGCCGCTGAAGTAGTCAGTGGTTCTACAGAACCGGCGTCCGGAGTGGACGACTCATCCTGTTTGGACCGCAAAGACTTTTCTTTGCGTTTCTTAGAAGAACCAGGCGTCGGAGAATCCGACGGCATGTTGTAATTACAACGTTTACCAAACACCAGCCTAGCACAGTCCAACCGACGTTTAATAGTACGCTTGTTAAAAGTAGCACAAAAGTGACACCCAACAACGTCGTGCTCAGGCCCCAAACAAGGAATGCAGAGTGAATGGTAATCCCTATGAGGAATCTGTTTCCCACAAGAAATACAGTTATTAACTTTTTCTAACATCCGTCAATACTGAGGCAAGAAAAAGACAAAAGTGTCCCCAACGGGGTACTTAGCCCAACTTGGTCTCCGGTCTGAAACTCGAAAACCGACAATTCCAGAACGCCGAACGGCACTTGCAAATGCTGCTTCTGCTTAGGACCACGCGGCAAGAAAGACTGAGGTTATGGCGTCGGTCATGCGCATTTGTACTGGCACGTACTGACGTCAGTCTCGGGCGTCGATGACCGACGCCGGTTCTAGCCCTTTGATATTCGGGCCGATTGTGGACAGCGGAGTACCCATATGTAAGGACTGCAGCAATGGGAGACGAAGAACATCTGCTGCTCTACAGGAGGCCTCTAATGTATCAAAACCACATTGCAAGTATGTTTTCCCACTTGTTCAGCTGCATGCAATAAATCCTGCATTTCTTTATAATTAGGAGGATCTGAATTTGGAAGCATTTTTTGTTTCAACTGAGACATCAAATATTGCTGATATTTTAGCATGCCAAACTGGCAATTTAAGGCCCTCATAGCTAAAGTTGCAGATGTATATACTTTATTCCCCCATCTGTCTAATGCTCTGGAATCTCTGTCAGAGGGGACTGGATTCTTTGCTGAGGAGGCCTTTACCCCTTTGGGGCCCTGAGAAATAGTTCCAGGGTCAGTAGCAGGGCTTGTATAAAGAAATTTGCAAGAGTCAGGGATTCTGTAGTATCTGTCTGGCTTAACTGGAGCAGGAGGTAAAGAATCAGGATTTAAACTGGATTCGGTATACACATCATCCACAATACCTAACCACTGGCGGAATAGCAAGGGGTCTGTGTTGAGGTAATAAAAGGAAATCTCTGAGCCTTTTCTTGGACTCTGAATAATCCTCGCCCTCCCAGTGGAAATGCTCCCTCATGGTATGCAAGGTTTCCCCAATGGAGTAGTCCTCTGGCGGAGAGGCTGAAGGAAATGATTCCTCAGCATCAAAATCCTCATGGGGGGGTAAAGGGTATCCTAGGCCAAAGGATGAATCTGAAGAAATGGATACCTGGTAGGATTAGTCATAGTCTGCATCCTGTCTAGGCCTTTTATCAGGAGGGGGAAGGGACCCCCTGATCAGAGTGATTAAGTCTTCGGCCATTTTGAGCATTTGTTTCTTAGGCATGGAGGCCTGTCCTGGTGAATGTTGAATTTGTTTCTTTGTTTTTAAAGGAGTTTTAGACTTAGCAGAAGATTTAATGGTCAACTGAGTAGGTCTGAAAACACCCTCTGAAGCTACGGGTTGCTCAGCTACTCCGGATCCCTCTGAAGGGTTAGTCACGGTAGGCTGTAGATCTGGTGCATCCGAAGGCCCAGCCATCTCCACGTGGGAGTCAGAGGCGGCCTGAGGTTCTAAAGAAGCGGTCGTCAGGGGCTGCGAAGGCGCCTCGCTGAAAACCGGAGAACCAGCGGCTGGCCTAGAAGAGGCTTTGTCGTCAGTTTTGGGCCTCGGATGCCTGTCCTTGTCTTTGCGCTTTTTGTGTGTTCTGGTCGTCGGTAGTTCCGACGGCATGGTATAATTGAATTTTCTGCCAAAATAATGTCGGGCAAAATCAAACCGACGTTTAATAGTGCGCTTGTTAAACCTAGCACAAAACCGACAACCTGTGACGTCGTGGTCTGGGCCTAGACATGGGATACAATAAGAATGGAAATCCTTATGAGGTATTTGCTTCCCACAAGAAATACAGTTATTAACTTTTACTGACATCGGTCTGAGGCAAGAAAAAGTTTCCCCAACGGGGTACTTGAGCTTTGAAGAAGACTTCGGTTCTGGATTCAGAATGAAAATCTCAGGAGTCAGCCGACTAGCACTTGCGAACTGCTTTTGCTTCGGGCACCGCGCAGCAAGAAAGACTGAAGAAAATGGCGTCGGCTGCATCTTATATACCCCTGTCTCACTGACATCAGGAAGGAAGCGACAGCAACCGACGCCGGACCAAGACTTTAGAACTCAGGCCGACTGAGGGACCGCCTGACGGCAGGATAACCCAAGTGTAATGTCTGCAGCAGTGTAACACGATGAACATCCTGCTGCTCATTCATGTTTTTTCCCCCGAGACTGCTATACACTTAATGCACATTCAAATTACCTGGTTTTAATTTAAAGCTTTCAATGCATCTTCTGTGGATTTAAAAGTTCTTCCACCACCTGAAAACATTATCTGGATTTTCCCTGTATAAATTCCCTTAAACTTTAGACCCTTCACCTTGCACTGCAAATGCACTGAAATAAATGCTGCTTGTTTTCTTCAAAATTATAGCCACATAGCCCATTTAAACAAAAACCCTAGAGTCACAGCATATCACTTGATAATGAAATTCCACAACAAAGTAGATACCCCAAAGTCTGTTGCTAAGTAGCAAACCAGACAATTACATGCAGAGGATTTCTCTAAGAGCTTCCCTGAGGAGCCCATGCAGATCAAAGTGCCTTCTCAACGCAAAGTCGTTGATACCAAGCTGGGTGCATTCTACTACATCAGTGGTTAAAAATGATAGTTTCTCCCCTCCAGCCCTTCAGGTATGCCAGTAACTACAAATTAAACTTTCTTGAACAATCCTCAATCCTGGTATCCAAAAAAATATCTATTACCTCTACTGCCTACTTAAACTTTTAGTAACTCATTCTCACTGAGCAGAGCTTGTACAAGATCAGACTATTCGCTAACTGCTTTAAATATGTTCTGCATCACTGTCCCTCAAAGTTATCAGACATTGCTTATCTTCTGTAATTCCTAAAAAAATGCTTTTGATTTGTTCCGTAGATTACAATTACCCTTCACAACAAAGACTTCACTAACATTACAGATTCACCAAAAAAACTTCTATTTTACTGGATTTTAAGGCTGAAATGGCAAAGCTTCATCTGCCCACATTTTAACCTTCCCATGCCACACCAGAAGTTCATTTTTGAGCAAGTTCCCAAGATCCCAGTCTACATCATAATTTTGGAGTGGGGTAGTAAGTATACTGTACAATGAGGGGAAATAACTGTTTAACAAATATGACGATACTACACTTTTTCACATTTAATTTTAGCCCTTGGTAGGATATGTTGGTACATAGCTTTATGTTATTGCAACAATGTTCTAACAATGAACATCTATATTTAGCTCTATGCACAAATTTATGGATAGATGTAGCTAAGCCAGTTAGTAAGGCATACTATCGCAGAATAAGGTTGACAGATGAGATCAGAAAGGAGTCCCCGTGGACTATGATGTTTGCAGATGACATTGTGATCTGTAGTAAGAGTAGGGAACAAGTGGAGTTGACCCTGGAGAGGTGGAGATATGCTCTAGAGAGAAGAGGAATGAAGGTCAGCAGGACTAAGACAGAATATATGTGTGCGAATGAGAGGGAGGATAGAGGAATGGTGAGGATGCAGGGAGTAGAGGTGGCGAAGGTGGATGAGTTTAAATACTTGGGATCAACAGTTCAGAGTAATGGTGAGTGTGGAAAAGAGGTGAAGAAGAGAGTACAGGCAGGATGGAGTGGGTGGAGAAGAGTGTCAGGAGTGATTTGTGACAGACGAGTACCAGTAAGAGTGAAAGGGAAGGTCTACAGGATGGTAGTGAGACCAGCTATGTTATATGGGTTGGAGACAGTGGCATTGACAAAAAGGCAGGAGTCAGAGCTTGACATGGCAGAGTTGAAGATGTTGAGATTTGAACTGGGTGTGACGAGGATGGACAGGATTAGGAATAAGTATATTAGAAGGTCAGCCCAGGTTGGAAGGTTTGGAGACAAAGCCAGAGAGGCACGATTACGTTGGTTTGGACATGTGCTGAGGTGGGATGCAGAGTATATTGGGAAAAAGATGCTAAGGATGAAGCTGCCAGGTAAAAGGAAAAGAGGAAGGCCTAAGATAAGGTTTATGGATGTGGTGAGAGAGGACATGCAGGTGTATGGTGCATGATGAAGAGGACAGGAAGAAATGGAAACAGATGATCTGCTTTGGCGACCCCTGACGGGAGCAGCCGAAAGAAGAAGACTATCGCAGAATAAAGTACAGTTTTGTACCTACTATAAATGTAGATGTTCGAGTGTACACCCTGCTGCAGTCATCACACTTGGGTTATCCTGTCGTCAGGCAGTCCCGCAGTCGGCTGGAATTCCAAAGTCTTGGTCTGGCGTCGGTTGCTGTCGCTTCTTCCCTGACATCAGTGTGCCAGGGGTATATATAATGCAACAGACGCCATTTTCTTCAGTTTTTATTGCCCCAGATTGTCAGGTGCCCCCAAAAAGGTGGTCAGTAAATTGCGCAAGTTTACTCAATTTGGTACTAACACAAAATCCCTTCAACTATAAGCAAATACATCAGGAAGGTATTGAAGAGATTTAGCCAGTAGGTCAGAGGGGATGGAGGGAGGGTAACCTGGACTGCAGCAGGGTGTACACTCGAACATCTACATTTATGGTAGTTAAAAACTGTACTATGTTCATTGTGTTACCCTGCTGCAGTCATCACACTTGGGTTGAATCCCAAAGCTAAGGATGGGTGGAGGTATAGAGGATTAGAGGAGGCTAGGAGGCCCTGCAGAACTGCAGTGGCGAAGCCCGCCCTGGTCTTAGAGTAAAGTGGTAAGTGATAGTGTTTGGTAAAGGTGTGTTCTGAACTCCAAGTTGGAGCTTCCAAAATTTCCTTGGTTGGAACCCCCCTGAGAAAGGCTGTAGAAGTAGCTGTTGCCCTGGTAGAGTGAAGCCTAATGGTAGCAGGAACTGGTTTTCCATGATGGGTATAGCAAAAACGTATGCAATGACCTATCCATTTGGAAATGGTTTGCTTTGATGTAGCCTTCCCTTGAGAAGCTGTAGCACAGGATACAAAGAGCTGGTCAGATTTTCTGAAAGCCTTAGTTTTGTTCAAGTAGTAACGAAGTTGCCTGTGACTGTCCAAGGAATGCAGGAGTCTCTCACCTTTGTTCTGTGGATTTGGGAAGAAGGTGGGTAAGTGGATGGTTTGATTTAAAGCCACACTGGAAACCACCTTAGGCATAAAGGAAGGATTAGTTCGTAGAGAAACTCTGTCTTGATGAAAAATGAGGAAAGGTTCCACTGCCATTAGTGCCTGTAGCTCTGAGACTCTTCTAGCTGAAGTTATTGCTAGGAGCAGGGCAGTTTTCCATGATAGGAACTGAAGATCTGCAGAGAAAGCTAGTTCAAAGGGAGGTAGCATTAGTTTTTCCAGAACAAAATTGAGGTCCCATGTTGGTGTAGGTGCTCTCCTGGGTGGTCTAATTTTTTTTGCCCCTCTGAGGAACTGCCTTAGAAGTGGATGCGAAAATAAGGGTGGATCCGTGCTGTAGTGGGTCGAAATAGCTGAAGCATGGATTTTAATGGAGGAGAAAGAAAGTCCTTTGTGCAACATCTCAGTTAAATACTGTAGAATGTGAGGCATGTGAGGCTGAACTCTGTCTTGGCCTTTAGATTGGTTCCAGGCACAAAACCTTTTCCATTTGTCCGAATAAGCCTTCCTGGTGCTTGGCCTCGTAGCTTCCAGAATAACATCCATAACTGCTTGGGAAAGAGGAGCTGGCTGGATGCTTAGTTGATTTGCCATGCAGCCAGATTTAAGGTTTTGAGCTGGCTGTGAAGAATCTGATTTTTCTGTTGTGAGTAAATGGGGAATTTGTGGTAATATCCATGGTGGGCCGTGGGCCATATTCCTCAATAGCGGGTACCAGTGCTGGCGTGGCCAGTCTGGGGCTATGAGAATCAGTCGTGGTCTCTCCTTTTTGACTTTCAGAAGTACCGTTGTGAGGAGAGGCAATGGAGGGAAGGCATATACTGTCAGGTTTTTTCCAAATGAAAGAGAGTGTGTCCACTTTTCACGCTTGATGGTGAAGTGTCCTTGTACAAAATTTTGTTAGTTGATAGTTTTGAGGGCTGGCAAACAGGTCTATGTCTGGAAGGCCCCATTTTTGAGTTCTCATTGTAAATACTTGTGGATCTAGTTTCCACTCGTGGGGGTCCATGATGTTTCTGCTGAGGTCATCTGTCAATGTATTCTTCTGTCCTGGTAGGAATTGAGCTTGTAACTGAACTTGGTAAGCCAGAGCTGTGTTCCATAAGGTCATTGCTTGCCTGCACAGAGGGTAGGAGTGAGTACCTCCTTGTTTGTTTATGTACCACATTACTGTGGTGTTGTCCATCTTTATTGTCAGTTGCCCTGGATGTAATAGATCCTTGAAGGCTGTCAGAGCTTTCTGTACAGCTAACATCTCTTTTTGATTGATGTGCAGATTCCTTTGATCTGCAGTCCATACGCCTTGAACGCAATGTCCTGCCATGTGAGCCCCTCGGGCGTAATCTGATGCATCTATTGTGATAGTTTGCCTGGCTGGGGGCAAGGTGAAAGGCTGACCCTTGTTGAAGTGACATGCCTGTGACCACCATAGAAACTCCTGCTGTAGGCAGGGAATGAGAGATATCATTGTGTCCAAGCTGTGGCTGTGTTGAGACCATAAGCTTTTTAGGTACCACTGTAATTTCCTCATATGCAGCTTTGCAAATGGTATTAGTAGTATGCAAGATGCCATGAAGCCCAAGGCCTGCAGAATTTTTCTTGTAGTTAATTGAGCCTTTGTTGCCATTGTTTTGAAATACTGAGTCAGTTGTAGCTGTTTGTCTGGCGTCAGATAAGCCTTCTATGCCGCTGTATTCAAGCTGGCACCCAGGAATGTCATATTTTGTGAGGGTACTAGTTTTGACTTCTTTTCGTTTATTGTGTACCCCAGGCAATTTAGTAGATGTTTCACAAAAGCCAGATGATGTAATAGAATGTTCTTGCTTTCTGCTTGGATGAGGCAGTCGTCCAGGTATGGGTATATTTGAATTCCTCTGTCTGCAGTATGCAATTACTGGTGCCAGGCATTTTGTGAAGACTCTGGGCGCAGTAGATAAGCCAAAGGGCAGTGCAGAGAACTGGTAATGGGTTGAACCTGCAATTAAACGGAGGTATCTTCTGCAACTTTGTCTGATAGGGACATGCAGGTATGCCTCCTTGAGGTCCAATGTTACTAGCCATGCTTCCCTGCCCAACATGGGAAGAAGCTGCTGTAGTGTTAGAATCTTGAATTTGGGTACTTGTAAATAAGTGTTTAGAATTGAAAGGTCCAGAATTGGTCTCCAGGCATTGTCCTTTCTGGGCACTAGAAAGAGTCTTGAGTAAAATCCTTGACCTTGCTCTCGAGTAGGTACCAGTTGAATGGCTCTCATGTCCATGAGAGCTATAATTTGTTTTTGTGCCTCTGCCCATTGATTTTGTGGCAGGTATGGCATTCCTCTTTTCATTGGCAAGGTGTGAAAATGGAATCTGTATCCTCGTAAAATTATGTCTAAGACCCATTTGTCCTTTGTGACAATGTGCCAGTTGTCTGAAAAAAGTGTGAGTTTTCCTCCCAAGGGGGCTGCCAAGAGAGTGTTGCTTGGCCAGATGAGGTGCAAATCATTGAGTTTGCCTTCTGGTAGATTGGGACCCGTCTTCTCCTCCCTTCTGTGTTGTAGTGCCCCATTGGCGAGGTTTGTACTGGGCTTGTGGTTGTCCACTGCCCCTTGGGCGTCTGTATTTACCCCTCTGTGGTCGGTCTGTAGCTGGAAAGGACCAATTTTTTGTTGGCCAGTTTCTGCTGAAGCGAGGGGGCTGTACCTGTAGGAAATCTTTGACTGTCTGCATAGATTTTGCCTTACCCTCCATTTTCTTTAAGACTTCTTCTGCTTTAACTACAAAAAGAACATCCTGCTGTAAGGGAGCATCTAGAAGTTTTGCTTTAACACGATCAGGTAGAGTTTGTTCCTTTAACCAAGCATGCCTACGTATAACAGACCCAGTGACAGCTGCTCTGCAGGAGGCCTCCAAAGAATCAAACCCACATTGTAAGGTATGTTTGCCCACCTGTTCAGTGGCATGCAACAGATCCTGCATTTCTTTCAATTCAGATTGTTGAGGGAGAGTGGTCATTTTTTGCTTTAACTGAGAGATTAGAAATGGCTGATACTTAAGCATGTGAAATTGGCAATTTAGTGCCCTCATAGCTAGAGTGGCTGAGGTGTAAACCTTTTTCCCCCCACCTGTCTAGTGCTCTGGAATCCCTCTCAGAAGGTACAGGATTTTTAGCCATAGAAGCCTTAGCCCCCTTGGGACCCTGGGAGATTGTCTCTGGGACAGCAACAGAGCTTTTGTAAAGAAATTTGTGGGAATCAGGCACTCTAATATCTGTCAGGCTTAGCCGGAGCAGGAGGTAGAGAATCAGGGTTAAAACTGGATTCTAAGTAAACATCATCCACAATGTCTAAAACTGGTGGGACAGCAAGTGGTCTGTGTTGGGGGAGTAAAAGAAACTCTGAGCCTTTTCTTCGAGTCAGAGTAGTACTGACCTTCCCAGTGAAAATGTTCTCTCATAGTGTGTAAAGTTTCCCCAAAGGAGTAGTCTTCAGGAGGAGAAGCTGAGAGAATTGAATACTTAGCATTGGAATCTTCATAAGGGGAGAAGGAGTAATCTTGGTCCTCAGAGGTGTCTGAAGAAATGGACACTTGTTCAGAGGATGCATAATCTTCCTCTTGTCTAGGCCTTTTGTCAGGAGGGGGCTGGGAACCCCTGATTAAAGTGATCAAATCTTCAGCCATTTTGAGCATCTGTTTCTTAGGCATGGGGCCTTGAACAGGGGACTGAAGTGCAGTCTTTTTAGATTTAATAGGAGTCTTCATCTTAGAATACGATTTAATGGTGAGCGTCATCGGTCTGAAAACGCCATCAGAAACCGATGGCGTTTCTGCAGCACCATCTTTTTCAGCAATGTCATCGGTAGGGCCTGAACTAAATGGCTGCGTCGGCCTGGTACATTCCGTCAAAAAATCTGAAGCGGTCTCGGGTTCCAGATCTGCGGTAGTCAGGGGCTGTGTCGGAGCCTCACTGAGGACCGGAGAACTGGAGACCGGACCAGCAGAGGCCTCGGAATCTAGCTTAGGCCTGGGCTGTCTGTCCTTATCCTTGTGTTTTTTGTGCACGCCGGTAGTCGGTTGCTCCGACGGCATGGTGTAGTTAAATTTCTTACCAAAGTAGTGTCGTGCAAAATCAAAGTGTCTTTTAATAGTACGCTTATTAAACCTAGCACAAAAACGACAACTAGTGACATCGTGGTCTGGGCCCAGGCAAGGTATGCAATAAGAATGAAAATCCTTATGAGGTATTTGCTTCCCACAAGAAATACAATTGTTAACTTTTTCTGACATCGGTCTGAGGCAAGAAAAGTTTCCCCAACGGGGTACTTAGCTTTATAGAAGACTTCGGTCTGAAATTCGAATTAAAAAATCTCAGTAGTCGGCCGACCGGCACTTGCGAACTGCTTCCGCTTCGGGCACCGCGCGGCAAGAAAGACAGAAGAAAATGGCGTTGTTGCATTATATATACCCCTGGCGCACTGACGTCAGGGAAGAAGCGACAGCAACCGACGCCGGACCAAGACTTTGGAATTCCAGCCGACTGCGGGACCACCTGACAACAGGATAACCAAAGTGTGATGACTGCAGCAGGGTAACACTATGAACATCTAGAAGATATGAGCTGGAAAACGCACTGTAATCTACTATAGCAATAACCCATGGCTGGGTATGGTAATGCTGGATTTGCCTATGGTTGGTGTGGTTTGGTCACGAGGGCAAAGCCCAAGTAACCAAACAAAGCCAACTGTGGGTAAATAAGCATCACGTACATCCAGCCATGGGTAACTACCATTATTAAAATGACATTATTTAAGAAAAAAATTATTTTCTTACGTAACGTCCTTGTAAACTCAACTGTGGTGCTCTTCCACATGTTCCCTGGTGTCATGGGGCTCTCTTGATGTACTGCGCATGCATATAGGACTAAAGTTCCCACTCTTACATAGTACATTAGTACCGTGGAAAGGAAGCAACAGAGAAAGGAAGACCTTCGCTGCTTTTTTTGTTTTGTTTTTAATAAAAAAAAAAGTTAAATCCAGAGACTTCAAACGTATGAGAGAAAAGGAATAGAGAAAATATAACTATATTCAGGTACGTGTATAACATACCTGATTATCCTTGTATTTTCTCGGTCAAGACTCTCTCATTCTTTTGAATCATCGGATTCCTAAGTTTATTTTAATTTTTTTTTTAAATTAAACTAGAATTTCCATAGCATATATTAAAACAAAAGTCCAGGCAACTGGACTTTCTTCTGTTGGTATATGTTTGATTTACAACAGTCACACTGGTTGGACTGACCAATCAAGAGTGCTTGTTTTTAAATGTTAATGGCTAATCACTATACAATAAGTTAACAACTAAAGATTATACTTATTAGGGGAACTATGACCATTCCTTAACACTGAATTAACAAGCGCCATGAAAAGAAGATATGACAGCAGATGCAGGTAATGATGTCTGTCTGTACACTGCAAACTGTGGTGGTGTGATGCCAAGCATATGCACAGCCGCACAATAAATTATGCTAAAATGCCATACATTATAACAAGAAAAAACTCAGTAGAGCACACTAACCAACTGCAACACAAGAATTTAACCCAAATAGAAATCACATGTTAGGACAATTTTTTTTTGCTACTGCCACTGGAAAAAAAAAACAGGAAAAGGAAAAAAAAACAAAAATTTAAATTCAAAGCAAGGTCACTAAAATCAGATATAAACAGTGTAGGCTGTATTGGTATAATTAATACTAACTAACAGCAAGTAAAAGTCAATTAGACCAGGTAGTCTTGGCTTCAGTAGCACAGTCACAACAAGAAGGGAAAAAGGCAAGAAAAAGCTTAATAGGACACAGCAATGAATAGCAACATACTGGAATATTACATCAACAGCAAGCACAAGTCAAGAACTTGTTTGGCTTTCTACTCTGTCACCAGAAAAAGGGATAAATCCTCTACCTAAGCAAAACAAATGAATCTAACTACCTTTAACAAAAAAACTAGCAAACCCTTACTGTTTAAGTTCTTAGAAGACAAAAGGTAGAAATTGCAAATGAACTTACAGGGAGGTGGTCATTTCTATAACTGCAGCAAAGTACAGTTTTGTACCTACCACAAATGTAGATGTCCGATAGGTATGCATCTGCAGTCAACACATAAGGGTTGTCCTGCCTCAGGCAGCCCTTCGGTCGGCCGGATTCCCAAGTCTGGGTCCGGCGTCGGCTGATATCGCACTTTCCCCGACGTCAGAGCGCCTGGGGTATAAAAGCATCAGCGGACGCCATCTTCCTCAGTTTTTCTTGCCCCAGATGCCAGGTGCCCTCTAAGGAAGGCTAAATTTGGAGAGATGCATTTAAAAATCCAAACATGCACAGTAATATAAAAACAAATACACCATAATAGATCCCCCCAGCTAGCTATATGAGGGGTAAGTACCCAAGGAACACCACAGAGGGGAAGGAGGGAGGGTAAACCTGACTGCAGATGCATACCTATCGGACATCTACATTTATGGTAGGTACAAAACTGTACTATGTCCTTCAAGGATGCATCTGCAGTCATCACATATGGGTAGAATACCATAGCCAATCTGGGGGTGGAGGAACTATGTAAAGGATGGTGTAGCTAAAATGTCCTGCAGGACTGCCGTAGCAAAGCCTGCTCTGGATCTGGAATATAAAGGTAAATTGTAATGCTTGACAAATGTATGCACGGAGCTCCATGTAGCAGCTTCTAAAATGTCCTTGGTAGCCACCCCTCTTAAGAAGGCTGTGGAGGTGGCTGTGGCTCTCATGGAATTAGGTCTGATGTTAGCTGGAACAGTTTTTCCATGAAAGGAGTAACAAAAACGAATGCAATTCCCTATCCATTTTGAAATTGTCTGTTTGGAAATTGCTTTTCCTTGTGTACCAGTAGCATATGCTACCAACAGCTGGTCAGTTTTTCTGTAACTTTTAGTTCTGTCCAAGTAGTAGCGCAATTGTCTGTGTATGTCCAGGGTGTGCAGGTGTTTCTCCCCTTTGTTTTGTGGATTTGGAAAGAAGGTAGGCAAGTGAGTAGCTTGGTTTAATGAAACCCTGGATACCACCTTTGGCATAAATGTAGGATTGGTTCTCAATGAAACTCTGTCCTGATGAAAAATAAGAAATGGCTGTACTGCCATAAGGGCCTGTAACTCAGACACTCTTCTTGCTGAGGTTATGGCCAGAAGGAAGGCAGTCTTCCAAGACAGGAACTGTGGTTCTGCAGATGCTGCTGGTTTAAAGGGAGGCAGCGTTAGTTTTTCCAACACGAAGTTGAGGTCCCAAGTAGGTAGAGGTGGTTTCCTTGGAGGATTGATGTTTTTGATTCCTCTTAGAAACTGTCTTAGGAGAGGATGAGAGAAGACAGGTGGATCAGTATTGTACTCTGCTGAAATTGCTGAAGCATGGATTTTAATGGAAGAATAAGACAGGCCATTGTGGAACATTTCTGCCAAGTATTCCAGGATATGTGCCATGTTCATCACTGCCGCATCTAGGCCCTTTGTGGTGTTCCAAATGTGAAATATTTTCCATTTTGCTGAATATGCCTTTCTTGTGGAAGGCCGGCGAGCTTCCATAATAATAACTTTCACTCTTTGGGATAGCTTATCCTGAGGAGGAGTCAAGGTATTCTCCAGGCTGTTAGTTGCAAGGTTTTCAGGTTGGAATGCAGAGTTTTGTAATTGTGCTGTGTCAGTAGAAGTGGCCATAGAGGTGCGTGACATGCTCTTTAACAGTGGGTACCAGTGCTGTCTTGGCCAGTCCGGAGCTATCAGAATCACTTTTGGCTGCTCTGTTCTGATCTTCAGTAAAACCTTGGTCATTAATGGGAGAGGTGGAAATGCATACACTGTTAGAGTTCTCCAGCTGAAAGAGAGGGCGTCCACTTTCCATGCTTGTGGGTGGTATGTCCTTGAGCAGAACTTCTTCAGTTGATTGTGGGGTGAGGCAAAAAGATCTATGTCCGGTCTCCCCCATGACTGTGTTATCTGTAGAAAGATGTCCAGGTGCAGCATCCATTCGTGTGCATCCCTGATATTTCTGCTTAAGCTGTCCGCCAGTATATTGTCTTTCCCTGGCACAAACTGGGATTGTAGCTGTATATTGAGTTTCAAGGAAAGTTCCCATAGATTCATTGCCAGCCTGCAAAGAGGATAGGAATGGGTGCCTCCTTGCTTGTTTATGTACCACATCACCGTGGTGTTGTCTGTCCTTATTAGCAGATGGCCTTGATGCAGAAAGTGTTTGAAGGCTTCGACTGCATGCATCACTGCCAGCATTTCCTTTTGGTTTATGTGTATGCGTATCTCTTTTTGTGACCATAGACCTTGAATGCATCTGCCCTCCATGTGCGCTCCCCATCCGTGGTCTGAAGCGTCTGTTGTAATGGTTTGGCTGGCTATTGGTTTGCTGAAAGGCAGGCCCCTGTTTGACTGGCTTGCTTGAGCCCACCACAGAAATTCCTTTTGAAGGCATGGAATGAGTGGTATCAAAGTTTCCAGGCTGTGACTGTGCTGAGTCCATAAACTCCTTAGGTACCATTGTAGTTTCCTCATATGTAGTCTTGCTTGCGGAATCAGAAGGATGCAAGAAGCCATGTAACCCAGGGCCTGCAGGATTTTCCTTGCAGTCAGCTGGGTTTGTCTTGTCAGATTTTTGAAGTAATCTGGTAGTTGACTTTGTTTTTCTTCTGTGAGGAAGGCCATTTGGGTGGCTGTATCTAGATTTGCACCCAGAAAAGTTATTCTTTGGGATGGAACAAGTCTTGATTTGTGAAAGTTGACTGTATATCCCAAGGCCTGAAGTAGGTGGATAGCATAATTCAAGTGTTTTACCAAAGTTTGTTGGCTGTCCGCTTGTATAAGGCAGTCGTCCAGATATGGGTATATTTAAATCCCTAAAGTCTGCAGTGTGCAATTACTGATGCCAGGCATTTCGTGAATACTCTGGGCGCAGTAGATAAGCCAAAGGGCAATGCTGAGAATTGATAATGCTCTGACCCTGCAAGAAATCTGAGGTGTCTTCTGCAACTTTGTCTGATAGGGACATGCAGGTATGACTCCTTGAGGTCTAGAGTTACCAGCCAAGACCCCTTGCCCAGCATGGGAAGGAGTTGCTGTAGAGTCAGCATTTTGAACTTTGGCACAATGAGATAAGTATTCAGTGCGGACAAGTCGAGAATAGGCCTCCATTGATTTTCTTTTCTTGGAACAAGGAATAGTCTGGAATAAAATCCTTGGCCTTGTTCTGAGAGAGGAACCTTTTCTATAGCTTTCATTTGCATTAAGCTGGAAATTTGTATCAAAGCCTCTGCCCTTTGATTCGGTGGCAGGTCTGGCATGCCTTTTCTTTTTGTGTGGAAATGGAACCTGTATCCCTTGTCTATTATTTGTAGTGTCCATTTGTCCCTTGTAATACTGTGCCAATTTTCTGAGAATAAAGAAAGCTTTCCGCCCAAAGGTGCTTCCAATTGAGCCCTGGTTGGCGGTGTCAAAGTAAAGTCATTGAGCCTGTCCTTGTGCAGCAGTTGAAGGTCCTGCATTACCTCTCTGGTTGGGAGGTTGCCATTGACGTCCTCTGTAGGAGCCTCTAGCTTGCCCTCTACCTATGGCACGCCTGTTCTTGCCTCTCTGAAACCTCTCTGTGTCTGGAAAGGACCAATTCTTGGAAGGCCAATTCCTGCTGAATCTTGGTGATTGTACTTGGAGAAAATCTTTGACTGTTTGTACAGATTTTGCCTTTTCTTCAAATTTCTTTAGGACCTCCTGAGCCGTGGAGCCAAATAACTTTTGCTTTTCCAGTGGAGCATCCAGAAGCTTTGCTTTAACATGGTCTGGCAGAGATTGTTCCTTCAGCCAAGCATGCCTACATATGACTGCGCCAGTCATAGCTGACCTACATGAAGCTTCCAATGCATCATAACCACATTGCAAGAAATGGTTGCTAACCTGTTGTGAGTTATGTACCAGATCCTGAAGTGATTTGTGGTCTAGGGGTTCAGGTGAAGACGGTTTTTTATGTAATTCATCTAACAAATACTCTTGGTACTGTATCATATGAAATTCACAATTTAATGCCCTCATAGAAAGAGTAGCAGAAGTATACACTTTTTTACCCCATCTCTCTAATGCTCTGGACTCCCTTTCAGAGGGGAGAGGATTTTTAGCAGTGGCAGCTGCAACCCCTTCAGGGCCCTGGGAAACAGTTTCTGGAACAGCAGAGTGGGCCTTGTAAAGGTAAAGATGTGAGTCCGGGACCCTGTAGTACCTATCGGGTTTGGCAGGAGCCGGAGGGAGGGAATCAGGGGTTGAGCTAGAGTCAGAGTACACATCCTCAATGACATTCAAAACAGGAGGAATAGCTAAAGGTCTATGCTGAGGCAAATGTAAAAAGGTCCTTAATCTTTTCCTGGAATCAGAGAATTCCTGGCCCTGCCATTGGAAATGCTCTCTCAGTGTGTAATGTCTCCCCATAGGAAAACTCTTCAGGAGGGGAGGCCGAGGGAATAGATTCTTCTGCATCAGAATCCTCGTAGGCCGAAAAAGCCTCCTCCTGGTGGTCCGAGAGAGTAGAGCCATCAGAGGCCTCATCTGAGGAGTGGGGATCAGAGGGCTCAACCCTGGGCCTTTTGTCTGGAGGAGGTTGAGAGCCCCTGTCCGGATGAGGTTGAGAGCCCCTAATTAAGGAGATAAGATCCTCTGCTAAGCTGAGAATCTGTGAACCAGTAGAGAGTCCCTGAGGGATAACCTTGGGAGGCAAAGCTTTTGAGAGTTTAGCAGCTTTAGCCCTGGAGAATGCCTTAATGGACATGGATGCAGGAGGCCTGGCTGCACCACATGCTGGTGTAGATTTGTCTAAAGGAATGGTGTCGGAAGGTTCCAGGACACCAGTTTCTGTTGGAAATTCAATAACACTCTCAGCCGGAGCCTCCGGGGCTGAGGTAGTCGGTTGAACGGTATCGGTAATTGGAAGTACCAAGGACTTGGTTTCAGCCGAGACCGAGACACTCGCGGTAGGCCTGGCCGTGGTTTCAGCCGAAACCGCAGCCCGCGTGTGTCGGTCCTTGTCCTTCCGTTTCTTAATTAAATGCGAAGTCGGAGTTTCCGACGGCATCTTATACGAAAAACTAGCCCCAAAAAATTCCTCTGCGAACTCCGCCCGACGTCTAAGAGTGCGTCGGTTGAAGGAAGCACAGGCTGAACAGGCCGAGACGTCATGGTCTGGGCCTAGGCAGGGGAGGCAGTAAGAGTGGAAATCCTTATGAGGTATTTGTTTCCCACGAGTTAAACAATTATTAACTTTATCTGACATCGGCTGAGGCAAGAAAGAGCCTCCAACGGGGTACTTAGCTTTCTGAAGTCTTCGGTAGCTGAATTACAGGAGCTGGCCAACCGGCACTTGCGAACTGCTTCTGCTTCGGGCACCAAGCGGCAAGAAAGACTGAGGAAGATGGCGTCAGCTGATGCTTTTATACCCCAGGCGCTCTGACGTCGGGGAAAGTGTGACATGCCGACGCTGGACCCAGACTTTGGAATCCGTCCGACCGAAGGGCTGCCTGAGGCAGGACAACCCTTATGTGATGACTGCAGATGCATCCTTGAAGGGCATCACCAGGTTCCTCCGTTTCAAATTCAAATATATGTGATCATTCCCCTTACAGTAAGCCACAGTCATCAGATGGCATCTTACAACTGCTTCCTTTCTCACACAAAGGAACAATGGACCAGGCTAAAAGTTAACATCTAGTAACTGTCTGCATATTATAAAGACTGCAATCCCTCACAATTCTAGAGAGCTATTACACATGAAGTGCCATTTACTCACATTTTACGACTTGCTAGCTTCCTGAAGGAAACTGACATCTCTCAACTGTCCAGATTTCCACAGAATGTCCAGATTTTTGCCTCATTTTTGGTCTGTTCTTCATAAAGTCTGTGATTTTTCTGGCAAATCACAGGGCTGAATACATTTGTGTTTTAGACTCCCTGTCCTTCAGAAAAATGCATGCTAAGACAAATCCTGTCATTCTAGCAATTAAGTTTATAAGAGCAATATTTAAACTCTGTCCCTATTTTTGGGCCTTCATTCCCCCCATTCTACCAGGCTTTGCACAGATTTTTTGGGCTAAGAGGTTGAGAGGTATGCTTGTGACTCAAGTCTTTCTAGAGTTCAGTTTTATATATAAACACATTTCCTGCATTTCAAATACCAGTTCCATGTATTTCCCTTCCTTTTCATCTGCTCTTAGAGTCAGATAGTACACAAAGTTACACACATTCTGCAGAGTAAAACAAGTGTCCAAATACAGTTTACAATGCTGCCAACAGTCTGTAAAAAGGACAAACTCATAAAATTCATATTTTTTATTACCTTTTGTCAGCATGCACCCCCCCATACCACAGTACTCGTGACCAATTTACACTTACAACATATCGGACCTGTATAGATACAGTACCTATCACACAAACCATTAGGTCACTTGTACTTTATGCTCGTTGTTGAGAATGCATATAAGGTGCAACAGTTGATCTTCTCATAAAGTCTATTATTAGTAATACTCATTTATGAGCACAGATATTTAAGTCACAAAGTATAAAAGACAGCCTATGGTACCCACACATCATGACACACTAACTAAAAACTGTATGATGCAGTCATGCTGCTGGGGTATAAACTACTGACGTGATTTCCATGCACAACATATACTCAAATGAAGCTGGCGCAGTTTATGCAAGCATTATCAAAACAGCTATCAGGACTTCATCACAGTACGCTAACACTAAATTAATTTGACAAATTCACATGCACCCTATCCTGTGCAGAGATTAGCATTTCTACACTGCACAATTTCAGATGAAATATCCCAGTATCTGCTAAGTGTATTAACTGACATTTCCTAAGTGTCTGCACATACTTCTACATCATACATTTGTGTGTGTGTGTGTGTGTGTGTGTGTGTGTGTGTGTGTGTGTGTGTGTGTGTGTGTGTGTGTGTGTGTTGGGGGGGGGTTGTTAAAGTAATATGAAAGTGATTAATAGGCATTCACCATTACTATTCAAACTACTGCTCTGGGAAGCAGTAGACTTCAACTGATTTTTCCTGCTACAGCCTTCCTGTGTCCTGAAAGAGTGCCCTTCAAACTATCTGGAGATATACAGAGCTGAGTATATTTTTCTGGCACTCCAGAGTTGTGTACTGGTAATTGTTGTTTGACTAATTTTATATAATTGCTGGCTGACTTCAGAGTTGTGCACTGTTATTTTTGCTTCACCATATAGTTTTTCAGATCTCTGCTGAAGGTGTTGGTTTTCCCATATCCACCCTCCCTATTCCTGTGTTGTTTAAATTTGGGGGCTTTTGCAGTTGGCTGCCCCCACTGTAGATTTGATCTGGGACACTCCCCCCCAGTCCCTTCTCTTTACCTCATCCTACATAACAGACTCCCCCTGCAGTGTGGTAGCTTGCACTGCATCCGAATTGTATCCAGGACTGTATGTAAGCTTCTGAGACCCCCCCCCCCCCAAGCTTTGTGTGCTGGAGGGAAGCCTTCTAGCTTATCAGTGGGAGTGGTAAGCACTAGGTAACCTATCTACCCCATAAGGAGTGGTTCTGGCCCAGAAATTGTAGTTATTGGCCATTTGGGCAGTTTTTCCATCTCTCTCAACTTTCTGATTTAAAAGCTCACATTTGCACTTGTTTCCCCATTTCCTGTAGCTAGTTTAGTCCAGATACAGATTCTTACTTTTAGCACTTGAATTTGCTTATTCATGATCAGCACTTGTTCAGAACTTGTAAGCACTAAATAACCTACTAATTACTACAGCACTCAACCTTCCTCATTGTTGTCGTTGTTGTGTCTTTCGGCTTTTCCCGGTTAGGGTTCGCCACAGCGGAACTCCGGTCCGCTAATGATTGTCAGTAGATTTTTACATGCCGAGTTGCCAGCTCTGACGCACAACCTTCAACGAAGGTACACCCATTCACGCATGTCTCTACACAGACGATGCTCTAGATGAGAATCAAATAGGACAACGTCTTAACTGTGAGGCGACAACGCTACCGCAGCACCACCACCGCGGATAGTTTTGGTACTTACTTTCTGCACTTGCTTAGAGAAAAACAGCTCTTGTACTCGCTTTCCTCACTTATCTAGTGGAAAATTGTTTTTTTATTCAGGCATGTCCAAGGGTCAGCTCCCAGTGTTCTCTCCTGTCTATCTGATGAATCTGGGCATCTTGGGGCAATGTAGAAATTGCCTCATGTACACAGACAACCCTCTTCTCCTACCACCCAACACTACAACCTGTGAGAGATGCACTTATCTAGCCAAATTGGAGGTAAAGCTCTCTCCAATCAAGACTGAACTTGACAGTCAAGAGGAGAAGGTAAACACTTGCACCGCACTCATCACATAGTCTCACTAAATCTACACCACCAAAATCCACACATAGAAACACAAAAACATTCACAGAGGCTCTCAATAATAATCTGCTCAAGCAACAGAGACCTCCAAAGCAGAAATGTAAGCAACCGCCACCCCCCCAACACAACCCAAATGACAAATAGCCCGCAGACTCAGTGTGCCACTCAACCACAGCCAATAAGGCAAAACAACGTACCCAACACACTAGTCATAGGCGACTCTGTAGTCAGGCACACTGATGTCCCACTCACCAGGCTAAACAAGGAAAAGGTTACTGCCAGCTGCCTGTCGGGTGCCAGGATCCACCACATAACCCACGCACTCAGGTCACTCCACAACAAATACAAATATGGCTCTGTCATTGTCCATGTTGGTGTGAACGACCTGAGACGTACCTCCCTAGACTACATGAAGAGAGAAATGGAAGAGCTTACAGATCTTGTAGCCCAGGCAGGTATGTCCCTAGCCCTGAGTAGCATTCTGCCATCACCCAAAATGCCACAATACAAGGACAAAATGATTGACTTCAACAATTGGCTAAGCTTCTGGTGCCATTCTAAAGGGATCCAGTATCTGTCCATCTGGGATGACATGGTCGACATACCACAATGCTTTGCCAGAGATGGCATGCACCTGTCACCCCTGGGATTCCGGATACTGGCTAAGGTTCTTGCCGCCCCTATAGTGCCTTTTTTAGGCAAGGTTCAAATGACAAATTCACCACAGTAACAGGAACAGGCAAGCAAAAACTGAGGGTAATGCTACTCAATGCTAGAAGTCTAAATCTCAAAATGCACTCACTCGAGGTGCTCCTTAAAATGGAGAACATCGATATCTATGCAGTGACTGAGACCTGGTTCAAGGCTCCAGAGAGCACCCCTGCACTACCAGGCTATAATTCATACCACACTTTTCGGCCATGTAACCTGGACTGGAACACCAAAGGCGGAGGTGTGTCCATAATTCATTAAGGATATCTACACCTCCAGGCTAGTTGCTCAGCATAATGAATTAGAAGTTATGTACTCACCATAACGTTCCATCTGAGTAGGTGACTTAATTTGGATGCAACCTGTGGGTATCGACCTCGGATCCGAGCCGGCATTTCAAAAGCTTTAGGCTCCGAGCTCCTAGCTCCTCCCTCTACCCATAATCCCCTGCCAAGCCCTAACTGACCTCAGATTGAGTTTGCCTATATAATACTAGAATAAAAAGTATCTAAATAGATGCATAAACTCTTGTTGTATAAAGGTCAGGGGGATGGAGGGGGGGTGAGCTTAAGTCCACTGAGGTGTTCACTTTTACTCAAATGATTGTTAGACTTAGTGAAGATTTTGATTGAGAGCAGGCAAACTACACCATATGAGGGCAGGGAATATGACCTTACAGGGCATGAAATGTACAATTTTGTGGCTATTCCCCCTTACTGGCCATGGAAGATGTTTACAAAGCTGCTTGAAGGACTAAAGTATTTTACTCCCGCATTCCTTAAAAATACTCCCAGAAAAAATAGGGTCTCCACAGATATGACTGGTGTCTCTTCTCAAATGACTGCTGACCCAGCTAAGGTCTCCTCTGATACATGCTTACATACAATAATCTACCCCCCCCCCCCACCAAAAAAAAAAACTTATGTTTACAAGTGGAAGAGGTTTTCCATTTGGTGCCCAGCCAATAACAGGTTTCAACCTCACTGGTTTTGAAATATTTGTGTGAGCTACTCTACGTAGAGATGGTCTGTCACATGTTTATCTTCAAGGCAAAAGGATGAGTCTTTCTAATAATCTAGCCTTTACATTTTTAAATTATCACGGCTATATGCAGCAATTTATTTTACACTGTCCATACTGTCTGGATGACTTTGTTGCATCCTTACCTACACAGCAAAAGTCTTACATGAATGAAATTGTTTCTAGTTTGACCAGTGTTTTAAAATAAGCTTTGAGAGATGTGCTTGAATGTGCAGATGCAGTCTCTAGAAAAGCTGCTGCTTCTATTTTAAGATGGTATGCTACGATGGTATACTTAGTATTGTCGCCTCATAGCAAGACGTTGTCCCGTTCAATTCTCAGCTAGAGCGTCTTCTGTGTGGAGGCATATGTGAATGGGGCGTACCTTCGTTAAAGGTTGTGCATCAGGGCTGGTAACCCGGTAAGTAAAAATCCACTACCAATCATTAGCGGACCGGAGTTCCGCTGTGGTGACCCCTAACCGGGAAAAGCCGAAAGACACAAACAAACAAATGCTAAGATGGTATACTTGGTTACGTAATCAGAATTAGAAGTTATGTACTCACCATAACGTTCCATCTGAGTAGGTGTATTCATTTGTCTGCAACCTGTGGGTTATGGATCCGATATCGGATCCGAACCGGCATGGTTTACCAGCTATGGATCCAAGCTCTCAGCTCCTCCCCTCACCCATAATGCCCTGCTCTACCCTCATGACCTCAGATCGAGTTTGCCAACAGCAAGAACACCCTGAAAAGGGTAACACGACATATGCAGGAAACTGAAAGGCCAGGGGGATAGGAGGGCGGGATGGTTGCAGAAAAATGAATACACCTACTCAGATGGAACATTATGGTGAGTACATAACTTCTAAATCTGAAGTAGGAGATTCATTTGTCTGCAACCTGTGGGACAGAGTCCCCAGCTACCTGAATCTTGGGCGCCATCATGGAAGGATATTCCGAGCACCGGAGCCAAAGGATGCTCTACCCCTAGATGCAAGATCCAACTTGTAGTGGGAAATAAAAGTATGAGATGAAGCCCACGTGGCTGCTGCACAAATATCATCTAGAGGAATCCTAGCCTTAGAGGCTGCCGAGGTAGAGACTGACCGGGTTGAATGGGCATGTACACCCTCCGGTGCGGGCCTTCCTGAAGCTTGATAAGCCAATAAGATACATTGTGAAATCCAGCGAGATAGTGAGACTTTAGAAATTGGTTTGCCCAAATTAAATTTAGCAAAGGAAATGAACAACTGGTCGGATTGCCTATGACCAGCCGTCCTGTTTAGATAAAATCTAAGTTGCCTGTGAACATCTAAGGAGTGAAGCTTGTATTCACCTTTGTTTTCATATTTACGAAAAAAGACAGGGCGGTTAATGGATTTATTAATGTTTGCTTCAGAAGCTACCTTAGGAAGAAAGGACGGGTTGGTCCTGAGGTAAACACGGTCCGGATGAAAGACCAAGTAAGGAGGTTTAGCTGATAATGCTTGAAGCTCTGAAACTCTCTTGGCCGAAGTAATGGCTACTAAGAAGGCAGTCTTGAACGACAAGAATTTCAGATCTACCGTAGCCGCCGGTTCGAAGGGGGGGGGGCGGTCAAGGCCTGGAGAACTAAGGAAAGGTCCCAAGGAGGAACCGCTTGTTTTACAGGGGGCCTGAGAAGAAAAGTACCTTTAAGGAAAATCTTACACAACTTGGCCGACATCAGTGGTTTGGAGTCATGACCAATGTGATAATGTGAAATTGCCGCAAGTTGTACTTTGACCGTGGAACTGCTGGCACCATCGTTAAAAAGAGTGGTTAAGAAATCAAGCACCAAAGGGAGAGGAACTGTGAAGGGGTTTAGGCCTTGCCGCTCCGCCCACAACGAAAACCGTTTCCACTTGCTGTGGTAGACTTTCCTAGTGGATGGCTTATGAGCTGCCACCAGGATCGCCTTAACAGGGGACGAAATACCGGGAGTCCTGATCAAGAGTGGAACTGGAGCAGCCAAGCGGTCAGCTTCAGGTTGTCCAGGTTCGGAGGAGATAAGCGGGATGGATGAGATATCAGATCCGGAATGGGATCTAGAATCCAAGGAGGATTCACGGAGTGAGACCTTAGGAAGGGGAACCAGATCTGTCGAGGCCAAAACGGAGCAATGAGAATCATTCTGCACCCCAACCGAGAGGCTTTCTGAAGAACTTGGAGCATCAGAGGCAAGGGGGGATAAGCATAAAGAAGACCGGGTGGCCAAGCATGCACCAGAGCGTCTCTTGGGGAACCTCCGGGAGGAGGTATCAGAGCGAAAAAACTGTCACACTTGGTGTTTGAGGGAGAGGCAAAAAGATAGCAAGAAGGAGTTCCCCACCGTGCGAATATGCGTTCTGCTACTTGAGTATTGAGAGACCACTCGTAAGGGGTGAGAATGGTGCGACTGAGCTTGTCCGCCAGGATGTTGGACCAACCCGGAATGTGCGTTGCTATGAGAAAGCGGTTGGTGGAGATTGCCCATTCCCAAACTCTCATGGCTTCTCGACAAAGAGGGTAAGACCCGGTTCCTCCCTGCTTGTTGATATACCAGACAACCGACATGTTGTCCGATTGAATCGCAATTGTTCCCAAGGGAAGAAAGGCCTGAAGTGCTAGCAACGCTAAGAGCACTGCTCTCATCTCTAGAACGGTGATATGCAGTAAGGTCTCTGAATCGTTCCACGTGCCTTGGACGGTCCGGCCTGCAAAATGCCCCCCCCACCCGAGGCGGGAGGCGTCCATGGTCACCGTGGCGAGAGAGGGAGAAGCACAAAATGGGCGGCCTCCGTGGAGATCTGGAGAGTGAAGCCACCACAGGAGGGACCGCTTGCAAGCCTTGCTGATCGCAATGGGATGATGCATAGGAAGAGCAAGATACGACCACTGTACTAGGAGTGTCCACTGGAGGATGCGCATATTGAACCTGGCGAGAGGAAGAAGTGCTATAGCAGCCGCCATGGACCCTAGAGCCCTCAGGACCAACTCCGGAACTGAGCTTGAGTGGAGAATGGCCCGCACCTGGAGTTGCAGATTTTGAACTCTGTCCGCAGTGAGGAAGGCTTTTAAACTCCTTGTGTCTAACCTGGCACCTATAAAATCTATGAACTGCGTGGGTGCTAGGTTGGATTTTTTGTGTTTATAGTGATGCCCAGACGGGAGCAAGATGGAGAAAGGAGTCTCGCCAATAGTAGTAGATGCCTTGTTGGGGCGTAAGGAGCCAGTCGTCCAGGTAGGGAAAGACCTGTACCCCTGAAGCCTCAGGTGGGCCGCTACCACTGCTAATACTTTGGTGAACACCCTGGGGGCTGTGGTGAGACCAAAGGGAAGGACCCGGAACTGGTAGTGACTGGCTCCCAGCCGGAAGCGGAGAAACCTCCTGGAGCGCCTGTCCATTAGTATATGGTAGTACGCATCCTTGAGGTCTATGGAGCACATCCAGTGATTTTCTCCCAGAAGGGGGAGAATAGACTGCAGAGTGACCATTCGGAACTTCTCCTTGGGAACTGCCAGGTTCAAGAGAGAAAGGTCTAAAATTGGTCTTAGATCCCCCGTCTTTTTTGGCACTAAACAGAACCTGGAGTAGAACCCTGATCCGATCTGGTCTGGTCTGGGGGGGGCGGGCTGGATGGCTCTTCTTTAGCAGATGGCCAATTTCTGCCAAAGCAGCCTCCCACTGACCGGGTGGAACATCGGGGAGGGACTTCAATTTTGGCAAGTGACGAAAGGGGATACGGTATCCTCTGAATATGATCTGGAGAACCCAGCGGTCTGATGTTATGGACTCCCATGCCGCTAGGTGCTCCGAAAAAACGTCCCCCGACTGCCTCCAGAGTGGAGCAGCCGGGCAACCCCTCAGGGTTGCTGCGCGGGCCGTTCAGAGAAGGGTTCTCTGGACCCGAAGTTCCTGGGAGCCCCTCTGCCTCTAGGGCGGCGTCCTCCCTGTCCTCCTCTGCCACGGAAGGACTGGTTGTCCGGAGCAGGCTGGGATTGCTGCGACTTCCGGAACCACATCTTCTTCTGACCCTTTTGGTTCCTAGAATAGGGCCTCTGGGGTGCAGAGAAGCGGATTCCGACGGCAGACAGCGTCTTCCCGTCCTTCTCGCTCTGGGTCAAAGTGTCGCGAACAGTTTTGCCAAAGAGGGCAGAACCATCGAAGGGGGCGTTCGCAAATGACGCTTTGAAGGGCTCTGAGAAATCGCAATGACGGAGCCAGGCCTGACGTCTAGTAACTAGACCTGCCCCTGCGGCTCTAGCGGCGCCTTCCGTAGCATGGGAGAGTAGCCGCATACCTGAGAGTGGCCATGCGGGTGGAGTGCAGCACATTGTCCTCCTCCGACATGGACTCTGGGGGGGGGATGCAGCGTATTCTTTAATAAGATCGCGCTGCATCCTAATCACATGTGCCAGATAGTTCAGCGCCCTTACCGAGAAGGTCGCTGAACTAAACATCCGCTTCCCCAAGCGGTCCATCATCCGAGACTCCTTGCTCGGGGATGGACTGAGGGACTCTCCTGAGCAAGTTCCCTCTTGGTGGCCGCCGTCAACATGGCATCTACCGGAGGCCCCTTACTCCAATGGGCACGGTCAGCCGGGGGACTCAGAATCCGGTCGGGCCTTTTAGGGATTGGCTCCACGGTGTCCGGTTCCTTCCACGCCCTGGTGGTAATGAGGTCCACCAGGGGGTCGGCAGGAGGGGACACCCAAGAGGTAGACTGGCCCGCTTCAAATGCCTCCAAGAACACGGACTCGTCCGAGGAAGACTTGGGGCAGACCACCCCTTATGCGGAGCATTTCCATGATGTCTCCAAATGAGACATCCTCGGGTGACCGTGGGGAGCCTTCCCCTTCCTCCAAATCCGTGTCTTCCGTGAGAGACTCGGGAGTCAATGTGCCTCCTTTTGCACGTATGCTTGCGAGGAACATCCTCTGGGGGCTGTCAGAGGACTCCTCGCAAACAGTAACCTGTTCCAGGGGAACAGCTTGGGGCACAGGAGCGGGCTGTCCCAAGGGCCGGATGGTGGAAGCCTGACCCAGTGCAGAGGGAGCGGACGGAGCCGGGCAAGTGCCGGGGTCCAGAGACCCTCAACAGGGCCCTCTCCACAACATCAAAAGCCGAAGGGGAGCCGACCTCGACCAAAGGATCCGACAATCGGCTCCCACTCGGATCCGAGGAGTGGATCGGAGCTGGCGCCGCGCCAGATCCGGGACAGTGCGCTCCGACACAGACGGCGCCGAAGGAGCACTGATCCCCGGATCCGGCTCGGATCCAGGCTCCGAGAGGTCGGATCCGATGCACTCGAGGGCAGGGTTGGATCCGGTACCAAGTACTATCGGCCGACCCACCCCGCCCGGCTGCTCGGCTCCAACTGCTCCGAACCCGGGTAGCGGGTCGGAGAAGGAGCAATTGGCTTGAAAAAAGAGGTCGAGCTCCCCAGAGGGGAGGCAAGAGCACTCCCATCTGCATCTGGGCCTGGATGAACCTTCTCATCATCCGGTCCAGATCAGCGTCTGACAGGCTATAAGTTGATCTCGACGAGGCTACCGAGGTAGGCCTTGAGTGCCTCCTCGATGGCCTCGACGGAGATCGGGTCTCCTCCTCCTCAGGTCCCGGTGAAAAACACACTGGAGACCGGAGCCGAGGAGGGGGAGAGCCAGCAGACAAGGAGGCCGGAGGAGAAACCTGCTTGGCTGGCGGGGCCGAAACAGAGGTCTCGGCCCGCCGCTTATGGTGCTTCTCCCTCCGGTCCTTCTTCCTAGCTTCCCTCTCCTCCGAACCAGTACAGGGAGGTTGAGTCCCAGGAGGAGGAGGGGGAGCCGGAGAGGGGACAACCGTGGGAACGGTTACCCCCGAAGGAGCGGAGGCCGGAGCCGAGTCCGGCAGCAAAAGACCCGCCAAGACAAGCTTGGACCTCCGCTCCTTCAATGCCCTGGGGTTGAACCCTGCACAAATGGAACATCCAGATGTGAGGTGTTCAACCCCCAGGCATCTAACACACCGAGTGTGGCCATCAGCTGGGGAAAGCTTATGGCCACACTCGGAGCACTTAGAAAATACAGCTTTGGGCTGCTCAGACATCCCAAAAGCAAAAAACAAGGTTACTAAAACTAGTTAAAGTAAAGTAACAAAACCACTCAACAGGCCCAAACACACACTACGCTACCAGCGAGGGGAGGGATAAGTAAAATTAAATTTTAAGAGACTAAAAGTATAATAATATAAAAGGGAAACCCACACTTCCACACAACTTTCACACAAAACTTTCAAAAATAAGCACTTTAAGACTATAAATTTCACTTAGCTGGAGAGCTTTGAGAAACACAATCTGGTCACCATGCGCGGCAAACGAGATCTGAGGTCATGATGGTAGAGCAGGGCATTATGGGTGAGGGGAGGAGCTGAGAGCTTGGATCCATAGCTGGTAAACCATGCCGGTTCGGATCCGATATCGGATCCATAACCCACAGGTTGCAGACAAATGAATCTCCTACTTCAGATCTTCTCTTATTTAAAACACAAAATTATGAATGCACCTTTAAGTTCTGAATTGTGTTTGGGCCCTCTGTTACAAAGATTCTGAAACAGTAGAACGACAGAGGCAAATTAATGTATGGAGTGTCTAGGATGTTTCATGTACCCAAGTTCTCCCCAAACAAGGTGTCTTCATTCAAGGGACAAAAACAAAAAAATCCCAGCCAAAAAAGTCTGGGATCCCTAAAGGGAATAGGAGGAAGATAATACTTAAACAAAGAAGAGGGCTTATTTTCCAAAAAAGTGCCACCCCTCTGCAAAGGGATGACTATGCCAAATCACACAGCACTACTACCCCCCCTCCTGCCCTTCCGTCTCTTCCTCCTTCCCCAGGCTCTCCTCTCAACCATGCAGCCTGTCCACAGTCTCAGACAAATGGGTTCCAAGAATAATTTGAAGAGCTCACACGACAGCGAAGAGAAAATACAGTACTTGCATGTTATCGCAACCACATTTTCGCAAAAATGCTGGTTGCTTCTCCTTGTGTCGACTGGGACTAATGAAGTATGACAAAACCTCACAGATATGTTGTCTTTAATGTGTTCTTGTTTTTAGGAAGGTTTCTCACTTCAACGGCTGAAAAAATAAAGTTTGAAAAACAGCTTTCCCACTTACTGCCAGCATCTCAAGATGTCAGTTAAGCAAGTACCCCATTCCACTTAAAACACATTCCGCGTTCCTTTTTCTCAGCCTCTGCCCCGAGAACAGAAATCATCAGGAAAGAAAAGCAAAGCAGTACCTTGTCTAAACTCCTTACAAAGTAATTGGGAAGGGTAGACTGTTAAAACATGATCTTGGTGGTGGGTTTGTAAAATGAGTAAGGGTTTGCACATGTTAGGATTTGTGGCTAGCGTGCTCGAAAGCAGCTAATCCGTTGGAAGTGTGAGTGTGTATCTAACATTGTACGCTAGGACTATTCACACTGCTTTCAGGCCAACGTACATATATACACGCAGTCACTGTGATCGCTCACTGAATTCAGTGCTTGACATCTTTCAAGCACGCTAGCCACAAATCCTCCAATTTGAACCCTTACTTATTTCACAAAGCCACCACCATCCCAGAAGAGTTTTTCAGTCTACCCTTCCTGATTACACTCCCTTGTTATTGTTTGAGTAAAAGACAAAAAGTCCAGCATGTCGGAAATTGTGGTTGCGATAACACAAGTGCCAAAAATACTCTCCCCTTCTGGAGAATTTCCTCACATTCATCAGACCAGTGAGCTGTTTCTTCCAGAGCTGCATCATTTTGCAGAAGCTGAGGTTATAGAACCACTGCCTGCAATACACAAAGGCAAAGGATTTTACTCCAGAACCTTTTTGGTATCAAAAAAAGGGAGAGCTCATGAAGGCCTGTCTTAGATTTGCCCTTTCTAAACACCTCTGTAAAAGTTTTGAAATTCAAAATACTCACTTTAGAGTTGATCCTAGCACTGCTTCCAATCCAGTGTTTTAAGGTGACTGTAGCTCTCAAGAATGCCTATCATATATTCAGAAGAGATTACTAGGCCAACGGCTTAACAACCCTTAAAATCCTAGCCAATATAACCTAATTTTCCCAATATACGGCCCCAAGGGGCAAGAGGATGGCATGGATTTGTGCCTATGCCTTAAGCATCTTACAGACTGCCCCTGTTCTCGATGGAAAGCAGCACTATCCATAATATTCCTACTATTCCCAATTTCAGGAAATCCTTGAGATTTGCTGGGACTGGCTTACGTCATCAGTTTTCTGCATTACCCTTTGGGCTATCTACTGCACTTAATGTATTTGCAAAGCATCTGGCCCCAGTGGTTGCCTTTCATAGCACCCTAGGCATCCACGTTTATTATTTAAGCAACTTGCCGATTTGTGCAGATTCTGTACCAAAGTACTTGGAGTCCTTCGACAAGGTCGCATGCTTCCCTTCCCACTTGGGCTTCAAAGTGAACCTTCAAAATTCCTTCCTCACATCCTTTCAACGAACTGTTTTCCTAGAGTGTTGGACAGGCACAAAAAAGAATGGACTTCCTGCCAAGATAATTTTAACACCTCTTCTGCTCAGGAAAGGTTGGTTCACCTTTTTAATGGAATTGCCTAAGGGTAAATACTACAAGCTTCCTCACAAACTGGATCTGCTCAACAGCATCAGGGGGTGAATGGTACACCCAACGTAGAGCAATTGCAATTTACAGCATGTATGATTCTGTTTGATACTTTTTAGGTACTTGTTCCATGAGAATGTACAGCAGGTATTTAAGGAGACAAGAAAGTTTGCAACTAGAAAATCTTATATTTACAAGTGGAAGAGGTTTTCCACTTGGTAGCCAATAACAGGAGGTTTCAACCTCTCTGGTTTTGAAATATTTGTGTGAGCTACTCTACTTAGAGATGGTTTGTCACATGTTTATAGGCTCATAGCACTGGCTAGGTGCACCTTGTAGCCATCTCAGCTCGTCTGCCCATGGATCCCCTTCTGTCTTTTTTTTGTGGTCAAACAGTTTATGAAACAAGTGTTGCAGGTGAAATCCTCTTGAAACCAATATTTCTCCTCCCCAGGATCCCAACTTTATTCTTGAAATATTGACCTTACCTTCTTTGGAATCCCTCAATTTGGTTTACAACATTACTTGAAAGACTTTTACTCACTGCTCTGACATCTGAAAGGCAAGCCTCTGAAATGTAAGCTCTCATGGTGGGCCAACCCTATCTGATTTTTTAGAAGGACATGGTTGCATTACGTACTAAATCATCTTTCCTGCCTAAAGTTATTTCTGAATTTTCCTTGAACCAAGTCATTAATTTCAATGTTTTATTCTGACACACAAAAGCAACAGAGAAATTCTACAAGCATTGTAATCACACAGGCAGTTTGGATACTACCTTGACAGAATCAAGCTCTTTATGAATACTTAACAGCTGTTTGTCTCCTATAGTGGTGCTAAAATCTACCTATCTCTAAACAAACTATCGCACGATGTATATCCTCTGCTATGGTTTTCTGTTTCTCTCACCACTGCAAATTTCTTCCAGACAAGGTTAATGCTCACTCAACTAGGGCCTTATCCTCTTTAACAGACACGAGAAGCACTCGAGGAAGCAACCTGGCTCTTGCTTCATAACCGGAAAGCACTACAAAATGTATTCCTTTTCAAGGTCCAGAGCAGGCTTTGTTGGGACCATTCTCCTGGAGGCTACTGAATCCCTACAATCCCACCTCCTAGCTAGGGTAAGTTTTGGGAATCTGCCCAAAATGCCACTGAGGCAGTGGGAATGATGAGCATAGTAGTTACACAAGTCCTACTAGCCTGTAACAGTAAAGGTCCAAATTCCTGACCGCCTTAGTGGCAGCACCCACCCCGCTATCCCTCAGATTGTGCAAAGCTGAGGTGGGTTTCAAAATATCTGATTCAGCTGTTGCTAGATTTCCTTCTTATATAATAACATAGTGACTGGTTGTAAATTTACTCTTGCTAGATGATTCTGTCTTCAAGTAATCCCTTCACCTCCTTCGTGGAAGTGAAAAAGCCTGAACTCTCTGTAGACTTCTCAGTCTGAATATGCTCCACCAATCACCTGTCACAGGAACAGACAGGGAAGGAAGTCTGACGTTTGAAAGCCGACCACTACTAGGTTATCTTGCAGATAACCCAAAATGCCACTAAGGCAGAGGGAATGATGAACACTGTGGTACTTTTGTCAGAGTATTGGCAGTACACTTCCAAATACTTATGCTTTTTGAATGACATGTTCACCCCTTGGAGAGATGATGTGTGACTGGATGAATTCTTGCAGTATATTAACAGTACGTCCTTTTTGAAAAAGTGCCAAAAAGAGCCAGATCAAATTTTTTTTGGATGTGGACAGACAAGCTGATTTAAGTATACTTTACTCTGCACTTTGCTTATTTAAGATTAGATATTTGTAGATATTTGTTTCATTGAACGTTGTGCTCTGTCTCCCTGCAGTTAGATGCCTGAAGTGTGAAAAAGTCTAGCCATCTGGGCTCATTGAAAGTTGTTGGACTGCTTTTGAAATTCTGTTAACTCTTGGCCTTGGGGTTTCTGTTTGCATTATAATCTGTGTTGGTCACATTTCTGTGAATTCATTTCTGCTCATCATCTGCGCTCTTGGCTGCTGAGATTTGCCTGCAAAAATCAACTGGACACACAAGCTGATGCAAATATACTTCTCTCTGCACTTTGCTTATTTAATTAAGATTAGATATTTGTCTCCGTGAATACTGTGCTCTCTGTCTCTCTGCAGTTAGGAACTGACCGCCCCTGCTGTAAATCTGTTTTTGGACACTCCTCCTGGGCCCATCTTATTTCCTCACTCAACTGAGTACATTGAGATAACATTTTGATTTCAGACACTCCTACCATTCCCATCTCCTCTGTGTGTACAGACAGAGCAATTGGGAAGGACATCCCCTATAGTATCTTAATCTGCACTGTTCCCTCCTTCTCCACTAGAAAAAAATGTATACTTTCTTGAGCTGCTCTTACATAACAGTCTTCTACCTTATTACCATAACTTGCTGTTCTGTGTGCTTTTCAGTGCTCAAGTGCTCTTTTCTGCACTTGGTGCCTCCATTTTGATTTTTCATAACTTACTCCTCTCTGCACTTGTCTTTTGTCGTTTTTATTTATCTGCATTTATTTAAAAATTAGAAGTTATGTACCTACAATAACGTTCCATGTTAGTTGTCTTCTTCTCGCCTTCTTTCTTGCTGGATGGGTTTGGAGCCGACTCGGCCACTCTAAAAGTTCGAGAGCTAGTTCCACCGGCTCGAGGCTCCCCTATATCCCACAATGCTAGGCGGTAACTCCTCAGATCTTGTTTGAAAGCTAAGGCCAGCAATAAAATTCCATAAGGAACAAAGAAAAAACTCTTCTAGGTCTGTCCTGGCTAGGGGGAAGGAGGGTGGGACGCAAGAAAGAAGGCGAGAAGAAGACAACTAACATGGAACGTTATGGTAGGTACATAACTTCTAAATGTTAAGTTGTCAATCTCGCCTTCATTCTTGCTGGATGGGACCGCGTCCCTAGCACCTTATCTCGGGGTGGCCTATCGAAACAGACTCTTGAGTACAGTGGAACCAAAGTTGGCTCGGTCTCTAGAGGCCAAGTCCAACTTATAATGAGAAATGAAGGCATGGGGAGAAGCCCAAGTAGCTGCAAAACAAATCGAATCAATGGGCAGTCTATCTTGGAAAGCTATAGAAGTGGCTAAAGCTCTAGTTGAATGAGCCCTGGGTTTGGATGGCAGCCGTTGATGTCTTATCTCATACACTAGGGTAATCAACGAAGTAAGCCATCTAGAGAGAGAGATTTTAGAAACTGGAAGGCCCATTCTACCTTCTGCATAAGAAACAAACAGTTGGTCAGATTTCCTGAATTGTTTGGTCCTGTCTAAATAGTATCTAAGTTGGCGATGAATATCTAAACAGTGTAACTTTTGTTCTGACCTATTAGAATAATTTGGGAAGAAAACAGGAAGCTCAATGGTTTGATTCAAATTTGCCAATGAAGCTACTTTGGGCAAAAAGGACGGGTTAGTACGCAATGACACCCTGTCTTTATGAAATACCAGATAAGGGGGTCGACTACACAGCGCATGGAGTTCGGAGACTCTTCTAGCTGAGGTGATAGCTACTAAAAAGAGTGTCTTCCAAGAAAGTAACTTTATAGAACATGAAGCCGCAGGTTCAAAGGGGGGAAGAATTAAGGATGCTAGAACCAAGTTGAGATCCCATTGAGGAGGAGGATCTCTGATGGGTGGTTTGAGGAGAAAAACTCCCTTTAAAAAAGCCTTGCAGAGTTTGTGAGACATAATGGAGGACTCTGAGACTCCAACATGAAAGTTCGATATTGCTGCCAATTGAACTCTAATGGTAGATGGGGACGAACCTGAGTGGAAAAGTTCAGCTAGAAAGTCTAGAACTGTTTGAATAGAAGCAGTGAAAGGATCTATATTCTTTGTCTGCGCCCAATAGGAAAAACGTTTCCACTTGCTATGATAAATCTTCCAAGTGGAAGATTTATGAGAGGCTATCAAGATATTTCTAACTGAGTGAGATAACAAATGAAGCCTGGCTAAAGTCGGAATTGGAGGAACCATGCTGTGAGGTTCAGAGAGGGAAGGGAGTGGTGCAACTGACCCGACTGATGGGTCAAGAGGTCTGGAACTGGGTCCAGATGCCAAGGTTGTTTCAACAGATAACGGTGGAGAAAAGGGAACCAAACCTGTCGAGGCCAGTAAGGGGCAATGAGGATCATGGAAGCTTCCTGAGCGATGGCTTTCTGTATCAGCTGGGATATCAGTGGGAAGGGAGGAAAGGCATACAGAAGTCCCCAGGGCCAAACGTGCACTAGAGCGTCTCTGCTGGGGTGGCCTGGTTGGGGAAAGATGAAGAAAAAAATCGCACTTGCTGTTTTGGGGAGTAGCGAAAAGGTCGCAGCAAGGCCTGCCCCACTTTCGAAAAACTTTCTCCAACACTAAATTGTTCAGAGACCACTCGTGAGGCATGAGAATAGCTCTGCTCAATTTGTCTGCAATCACATTGGACTTCCCGGGGATGTGCGTTGCTAACAGAAATCGCGGAGAAGAAATCGCCCATTGCCACAGTCCGAGTGCCTCTCGACATAGGGGGTAAGATCTGGTTCCGCCTTGTTTGTTGATGTACCACACTACAGACATGTTGTCTGTCTGAATTGCTATAGTTCCCTTGGGAAGAGAGTCTTGTAGGGCTTGCAATGCTAGAAGCACTGCTCTCATCTCTAGGACGTTTATGTGCAAGTGGCACTCGAACGGTTGCCACATGCCCTGGACTGTCCTGCCCCGGAAATGCCCCCCCACCCGATCAGGGAGGCATCCGTTGTCACTGTAGCAACCGGAGGGGGAGGGATGAAAGGTCTCCCTAGGAGGAGCTGAGGAGATGTGATCCACCAAGAGAGATGATTCCTGCACGACTGAGTTATCCGAATAAGATGGGACATTGGGAGACTTTGGTAAGACCATTGTGTGAAGAGCATCCATTGTAAAATTCTCATATGGAAGCGAGCTAATGGTAGGAGAGGGATGGCCGCCACCATAATCCCTAAGACTTTCAGGATAAGTCTGGCTTTGACTTTGTTGCTCTGCAAGACAAGAAAGACCTGTTTGTGTATGTCTGCAATCCTCTGCTCTGTGAGTCTGGCTGACATCTTGACTGTGTCTAGATTTGCGCCTATGAAGGTAATAACACGACAAGACAGACTTTTCGTAGTTTATTGATATGCCTAGCGCCTGACATGTGTGAAAGGTGTGGTCTCTGGCGAGAAGTAAAAGATGCTTGGTGGGGGCTGTAAGGAGCCAGTAGTCTAAATAAGGAAACACCTGGAATCCTTGTCGTCTCAGGTGAGAGGCTACCACTGCCATGCATTTGGTAAACACTCGGGGGGCTGTAGTGAGACCAAAGGGCAGGGCTCTGAATTGAAAATGACTGGTTCCCAGCCTGAAGCGGAGAAACCTCCTGGAGCGTCGATTCATCTTGATGTGATAGTACGCATCCTGGAGATCTATCGAGCACATCCAGTTGTCCCGCCCCAAAAGGGGAAGAATGGACTGCAGCGTGACCATCCGGAACTTTGTTTTCTTGACAAACTTGTTCAAGTTGCTGAGATCCAAAATGGGTCTCCAGTCCCCTGTTCTCTTTGGAACCAAAAAGAATATGGAGTAGATTCTGGATCCTACTTGGTCTGCTGGAACTGGTTGAATGGCTCTTTTTGCGAGCAGCTTTGAAATTTCTAATGCTGCCTGCTCCCTTTGACTGGGTGGAACGTCTGGAAGGGATTTTTTGGACAGCTTCGGAATGAAAAGGAAAGGGATTCTGTAGCCTTCGGAAATGATAGACTGTACCCACTTGTATTGAGTTAGGGATAGCCAGGCTTTTGGGTACAGTGATAACCTTCCCCCGACTGCCTCCGAAGGTGGACAGTCGGGCAACACCTCAGGGATGCTGAAAGGGCTTGTCGGAAAAGGATTCTCGACTGCCCTGATTCTGCAGGCCCCCTCTGCCTCTAGGACGGCGTCTACCATTGTTGTTCCCCCCTCTGCCTCTAGAGGGGAAACGACTCTGCGCGTCAGGCAAGTCTCCTTGAGACAGTTTGCGGAACCACATCTTTCCCCCCTTCTGACCTTTGGGGTAAGGTCTAGAAGGAGTAGAAAAACGGACTCCGACGGCAGAGAGTCTTGCCATCAGTCTTGCACCTAGTCAGGGTTTCCTTCACTTGAGGACCAAAAAGGGATGATCCATCAAAGGGGGAATTAGTGAAGGACACCTTAAAAGGGTCCGCAAAGTTACAAAGCCGCATCCAGGCGTGCCTACGCAAGGCTACACCTGTACCTGCCGCTCTACTTGCTCCATCCGCCGCATATGAAAGGAGGCGCATGGAAGAGTTGGTTATAGAATTAAGGGTAGCCAGCTGAGAGTTCATCCTATCCTGAAAACCTGCAACTGTTGGGTCCTTCAACATTTCACTCGCTTCTTTGAGTAAATCCCTCTGAAGACGAGTAAAATGACACAGGTAATTCAGCGATCTCATAGTAAAGGTCGCTGACGAGAACATCCGCTTCCCGTACCTGTCCATCGACCTAGACTCCTTGTTAGGAGGATGAACAGGCACCGACGGATCAGCTAACTCCTTCTTGGTAGCCGCAGCCACCACCATAGCATCAACAGAGACGCCTTTGGTCAGAAATTCTTTATCCTTGGGGGCCGTGATGAACTTTGATGGTCTCCTGGGGGTGGGGTCCACTGAGTCAGGAGACGCCCAAGCCTTCTTTGCCACCACTTGCATAAGGGGGTCAAAAGGAGGGGGCACCCAGGAGGTGGAAGGGCGAGAGCCAACCGCCTCAAGATACACTAATTCATCCTCTGAAGGGTTGAGGGATGGCCAATTCCCCCTCTGTTTTAAGATTTCAAGGATGTCGGCAAAGGAGACATCTTCAGAGGGGGAACGAGGGGAACCTTCAGAATCCTCTAAATCAGTGTCAGAGGTGACAGACTCAGGGGAGTCAATGTGCTTCCTCTTGCACTGCCTCTTCCTAGGGGGCTCTCCTACAGGGTCAGGAGAGGCCTCGGAAGAGGAGGAGATCCCCACAGGGGAAACTTGAGGAGCTGGCTCTCTACGGTCGGGGATGAGAGAGTGAGTAGAAATCACCGGAGGCACCATAGGGGGAGGGGCAGAAAGAACCGACTGTGGAGTTGAACCCGGTTCTAACACGCTCCTCATGACCTTGAAGGCACCCCTGTCAGGCAGAGCCGGAGGTCTCCGTTCCGAAAAACTAGAAATCTCCCCCGGCACCGACAGTGATGGCTCCGAGGCCGATGTCGGAGCCGAACTCACCAGCGCCGAAGCACCGAGAGGGAGAGCGGGGTCGGAAAAGGGTCCGATGCCACTCGCCCCCTCGGAGCTGAGGGAAGTTTGGCGTCGAGATTCTTCCAAGGAAGACATTGGAGCCGACGACGGAACCGAAGAGAAAGGTATCGGTTCCGACGCCACCACAGTCTCGGGTCCGAGCCGCCCTGGCTCCGAACTCAAAAGAGTCAGAGGAGGAATATTTTGAGTGATAGGAGTAGGTCTCGACTGTTGAGTCGGACTTTGAAGCATCTGGGCTAATGCCTCGGACTTAAGAAGTCGACTCACTACTCTCTGAAGGTCATGGTCCGATAACCTGGAAGACCTAGAAGAGTGGGATCTATGGCTCCGTTCAGACAGCAAGGGTGATGCTGGAGCCAAATGAACGGAGCCAATAGATGGAGATCGGGACCTTTTTCTATATGTCTGTTCCGACAAAATAATCGGAGCAGACAGAGTAATGTCTTCCTCGGCTCCGGCCGGAGCCGAGGACACCGTAGGGGCTTGTATTCGAGATTCCTCGGCTCCAGCCGGAGCCGATGTTCGAATAGCTTTAGGGCCTCCAGAAGACGGCTCAGAGGCTGGAGCCGAAGGTCTGGAAGGCTTAGAGGGTTTCCCCAATGACTGAGTCGAGGGACCCTCAGGCTTAAGTAAGCCCCTTAAAATAAGTTTATTTTTTCGCTCCTGCAGGACTCTAGGGCTGAAGCCATGGCAAACAGCACATGAGTCCTGCAGGTGCAAAGGTCCCAGGCAGTACACACAAGAAGTGTGACCGTCTGTCAGAGACCTCTTCTGACAGCACGAGTCACACTTCTTAAAGCTTGAGACCTTTGATTCCTTAGACATATCTAAGGGGAAAGTGTAATCACACAAGCACACACACACACACCGATTACACTTAGGAGTAATTTAAACTAATTTAAACTAAATTATAGTAACTAGAAATAAAAAAATCCCTATAAAACACAGTCACTCACTATAGGAAGGGAGGGACTGGGCCTAGGGCCAGAGGGAAAATATTCTAGAGATTTGTGGAAAAAAGAGGATGGAAAGTTAACGGGAATGGAATAAACTATTTAAAAAACTAACTATTTATAAAAAAACTAACTTTAACAGGGGAAAAAAGGCTAAGAAACTAGTTCTTTACAAAAAACTAACCTGAGCCGGTAGGAACAAAACTCGATCGCTGTAGCGGCAAACGTGATCTGAGGAGTTACCGCCTAGCATTGTGGGATATAGGGGAGCCTCGAGCCAGTGGAACTAGCTCTCGAACTTTTAGAGTGGCCGAGTCGGAGCCGAGGATCGGCTCCGAACCCATCCAGCAAGAATGAAGGCGAGATTGACAACTTAACATCTGTATTTACCTTAATACTGCTACACACTCAAGTGTGCTAGAGTGTACTGTATTTAAAGTGTTTTCGCTACTGTTTTAACTGATTTTCTGAAACAAAAAAAGTTCTAAGCTTGTTTCCTGCCTTTATTCTAACTAGTCTAGTCCAGATACAGATTTGCCATATCCAAGACTGTTTAAGTTTATGAGCCCTCCCAGACCTTTCTGTGTTGAAGGGAAGCCTTCAAGCTTATCAGTGGGAATGGGAGTGGTACGCACTAGGTTCATAGGTTTATACTAGGCTATCTGCCCTAAGGCATTTATATGCCTAGCCCAAATTTTTGTGGCTTACGCCACCCCTTATATGAAAAAATACTGTGCCCATTAGTTTGTTGTGCCTCTGTCCAGCAGTGACACAGAGATGATTCCCGGGGTAAACCTACGATCTCCCATCCACAGGTCAAGATTTCTCTTGAACAGAGCCAGCGAGGTGCTCTGCCTCACATGGACCAGGATTTTATTCCACAGCATAGAGAGTCTCTGAGTGATAAATCTATCCCTCCAGCACGTCCTATTTATATCCGTGCTAAGGTTTAAGTCGCTTGCTCTAGTGGTTTTGGTGGATTTGGATTTTTGAGGTGGAGCATGTCCATTAATTCGGGTTAGACATGGCCTTGTATGTCAGGCACATGTCACCTCTGAGCAGGCGGTATGCGACTGAATAGAGCTGGAGTTTCTTCAATCTGGCAGCATATGACAGATTTTGGAGTCCTTTATCCTTTTGGTGAGGAACTTTTGGGGTCTCTCCAATTGCTGCAGATGTCGGGTGAGATACATCCCGAATGGGGCATTGTACTCGATCATTGGTCTGATAAGTGAAGAGTACAGGGGAACAATGACCTCACTAGATCTGGATGTGAATCCTTCATGATCAGGTGGGCAATGTAGAAGGTCTTTCTAACCACTTTAGCAACGTGAGTGTCAAAAGAAAGGCCACTGTCAACCTGGGTCTCCAGGTCCCTGATAACCTCTTCTGTGCTTAGTGGATTGCCACCTATATGGTAGCTTGGGGTTACCTTGTTTTTCCCGAAGGGTATGACTATACATTTTTTGGCGTTTAACTTCAGGCCATGGCTCTGGCACCAGCTATCAGTTTCCGTGAGTCCCTTCTGAAGGATATCCGTGTCCAATGCACTTTCCACTATGGCGCCCAGTTTGCAGTCGTCTGCAAACTTTGTCAGCCAAAGTCCTCCCATGTTGGCCTGTACTTCTGAGAAGTAGATGCCGAACAATAAGGGGCCAAGGACCGAGCCCTGTGGGACACCACTTGTGACCGGCTTGGAGTCTGACATAGCGCCAGCAACTCTAACCCTGTGGGTTTTGTCCTTAAGCCAGTTTGCAACCCATCTTGTGACATATGGGTTTACATTTAAGCTGGTAAGTTTTTCTACAATACCTGAGTGGGGTATTGTGTCGAAAGCCTTTGCAAGGTCAAGGAAGGCTGTATGGACTGCCTTTCCCTCATCAATGGCCTTGGTGACTGTTTCGAAGAAGTCGACCAAGTTCAAAAGGCATGATCTTCCCTTGACGAAGCCAAATTGGGTCGGGTCCAATGTCTGCAAGTCCCCTATATCTTTGTTTATGAGCTCCATTATGATCCTCTCCATAGCTTTGCAGACTAGACTTGTTAAGCTTATGGGGCGGTAATTACCAGGGTCCGTAGAGGCACCGCCTTTGTGGAGTGGGACCACAGTTGCCGTACGCCACTCCTTGGGCACGTATCCTGTGGTAAGGCTGAGATTAAACAGCAGCCTTATGTGCGGGTTTAATTCCTCATTTAGCTCATGTAGCACACATCCGGGGACACCATCCGGTCCCATTGATGCTGTGTTTTTAGCTTTAGAGAGAGCAGCTTTCACCTGCGCATTTGAGATGTCTGAGAGGCTACACTCCGCTGGGATAGCCCATCTACCACAAGAGGAGTGGTTTCTAGCCTAGAAATTGCAGTTTTTTGGCAGTTTGGACAGTTTTTCCATCCCTTTCAACTTTCTGGTTTAAAAACCCGGGATTTCTTGGTTTGTACTTGTTTAAGTTCAGAGGATCCAGTTTTGGCATCCTGCAGACTACAAGAGCAACAAGGAGAAGAAAAGAGATATTCTAAGTGCCTCCATTTTTATTTTTTCATAATTTACTGTTCTCTGCGCTTGTTTTTGGTCTTTTCTTAATTTATCGGCATTTATTCAAACTGCAACTGCCTTAATATTGCTACACATTCAATTGTGCTAGCTTGTACTGCATTTAAAGTTTTTTTTTGCTACCGTTCTAACTGCTTTTCTGAAAGAAAGAAAAAAAATACCAGATACAGATTTGCTGTATACAGGACTGTTTTGTAATTTTCTGAGCCTCCCAGACCGTTCTGTGTTGGAGGGAAGCCTTCTAACTTATCAGTGGGAGTGGTAAGCAGCACGGCCATTTTTTCCATCCCTTTCAACTTTCTGGATTAAAAGCCCATGTTTGTGCACCATGCAGCAGCACTCAGCTGAGGTAAACTATTACCAGTGCCAAAAAGTTTGCTCTTCAATTTTTCCCTTGGAACGAGCTTGTTCTTTTACTTCTTACACTTCAATTAATGTAACTTGCTAGCACTTTAACATGCTTTTGTAGCATTTATTGTAGCACACTTAGGTGCTATCAGCACTAGGTGTTCCTACGCACTGACAGCACCAGTACTTATTAGTTATGACCACCCCTTTTATGTAGGGCAATTTCCTGTGCTTTCTCTTGCTAACCTGGTGCAGTTGGGCATTCAAGACAGTGTGGCAACTATCTAAAGTACACAGACAACCCTCTCCTCTTACCTCCCAACACTCATACCTGTGAGAGATGCACTTATATCACCAAACTGGAAGCAGTGCATGCTCCAACCAAGACCGGACTAGCTGGTCAAGAGGAAAAGGTCAACACCTGTAACTCGCTACATAAAACACACAGCCCTCCAAAACACCAACCATTACAATCCACCCACAGAAACACAAACCATCCACCAACCCTCACGGAGACTCTCAATAAAAGTTTACCCAAAAAAGAGACCCCCAAGACAGAAACACACTACCACCGCAACACCAACCCCAGAACACTTAGCTCACCACCACAGTAAGCCCCTCAACCCAAGCCCTTAAGGCAAAACACTTTGTCCAATGCCCTAATCATAGGAGACTCAACTGTGAGGCACACTGATGTCCCACTCACTAGGCTGAACAAGGAGAAGGTGACAGTCAGTTGTCTATCAGGTGCCAGGATCCACTACATAACACATGCACTCAGGTCACTCTACAAGTACAAATATGACTCAGTCATTGTCCATGCGAGTGTGAATGACCGGAGACGTATTTCCCTGGACTACATGAAAAGAGATGTGATGGTTGGGTTTGGAGAGTGGCCTAATGGTTAAGGTGATTGCCTTACAAACACAAGGTGCAGGGTTTCAGTCTCACAAGGGATAATTGGCTAGGCTTAAAATGGCTTGCAAGGGCAGCTAGCTTAGTACGAACCTATGAACTCTCGGATTATGTGGCCCAGGCCGGTATGACCATAGCCCAGAGCAGTATTCTACAGTCACCCAGAATGATATCAAGTATGAGCAGAAAATGGTTGACTTAAACAATTGGCCAAGTTTCTGACATCATTCTAAAATGATCCAGTATCTGTCTGCCTGGGATGACATGATCGACAGACCTCGATACTTTGCCAGAGATGGCCTGCACCTGTCACCCCTGGGATTCCGGGTACTGGCTAAGGCTCTTGCCACCTCTATAGTGTCTTTTTTAGGCAGTGTTCCAAAGACCAAAATTCCACCCAGCAGCTACAAACAAATGCAATCTGAGGGTCATGCTGCTCAATGCTAGAAGGCTAAATCTCAAGATGCACTCGCTCAAAGCACTCCTCAAAATGGAGAAAGTTGACATCTGTGCTGTAACGGAGACCTGGTTTAAAGAGGCAGAAAGCACCCCTGCTCTCTCAGGCTACAACTCATTCCATACCTTTCGGACCCAGAATGCGGCCGGATGTTCCAAAGGCGGTGGTGTCTCCATATTCTTAAAGGATAGCACACCTCTAAACTGGCAGCCCAGTATAATGCATCCGAGATACTTCAGGTACAACAAACACTGGGTAAGACAGCGATACAAGTCATAGCTTGCTACAGAACCCGAGAAATGTCCGTAGACTCACACGCCAACTTCCTACGCACCCTGGAAGCTATCAAGGTCCAACCCAAAACTCTCATACTGGGTGACTTCAAATACCCTTCCATCAACTGGGAAAACTATTCAAGTACCAATGTACACGCCCACGCATTCTGGAATTTATCAATTCCAATGCCCTGGATCAGCACATTCTGACCCCCCCCCCCCCCCCCACTAGAGGAAGCAACGTCGTCAACCTGGTTATCACCAACATGGGAGACCATTGCTGCACATCTATAGTCAGTTCCTCCCTGGTTAAATCTGAGCACAAAATGATCACCATGGAAATCTCCATCTCAACTACACCCCCTGCTAAGGTGACCACCCTGAAAAACTTCTTTAAAGTTGACTTTGGTCCCCTAAAAGCAGAGGTGGCTAACTTCTCGGCAGCCATGCCAATGGAAAATAGCTGCATGACTGCCAAATCATATATCAGTGCACTGTATGAGCATGTGCATAAATGCATGGACCTTGCCATATCAAATAGAACTAAGACACTCTACTCCAAAAAAAAGAAAGCCAATCTGGTGGTCCCCAGCCATCAATCAACTCTACAACAGAAGAAAGAAACTGTTGCAGAAAAAATGAAGTCACAAGACTGAAAAAACTTCCTTATCAGTCTCAACAAAATGCTGAGATCCCTTATCAAATCCTCTAAAGCCAGCTATAAAGGCAGAATTGCAGATGATACCAAAAACAACCACAAAGCCTTCTAAAGCTATATCAAAAACCTCAAAGGCAATACCCATATTTGCTCCGAGTTATTGCACAAAGGCACCTCCTATACTTAGCCAACAGATATAGCCAACATACTGTCAGACAGATTCAGTGCCAACCCCCCCCCCCCCCCCCCCCACCAAGGGCCCTATCAAGCCTGGTACCTACCATTTCTCTAGCACAAGTAAAAGCTGCATTGTCCAAAGCCAAGAATACAGTGTCCATGGGACCGGATAATATCCCTGGCTGCGTCCTACATGAGCTACAAAACAAACTGGCACCACATCTGTGTGCTCTGTTCAATCACAGCCTTACCTCAGGCTTAATGAATGGCGCACTGCTACAGTCATTCCGCTCCATGAAGGGGGAGCAACTACAGACCCTGGGAACTAATGCCCCATTAGCCTGACAAGCCTGGTATGCATAGCTATGAGTGCATCATCATGGACCTGCTTAACAAAGATACAGGCAATCGCCAAACTCTTGAACCCACACAGTTTGGCTTTGTCAAGGGGAGATCCTGCCTGCTGAATCTGGTTGACTTCTTTGAGGCAGTCACCAAAGCTGTGGATGAGGGTAAGGCAGTGCATACAGCCTACCTCGACCTGGCCAAGGCCTTTGATACCATTCCCCACTCTGGTATCATTGATAAACTCAGCAAACTAGGCATCAATCCTTACATCACTAAGTGGGTTGCAAATTGGCTCACAGACAGGACCCACAGAGTGAAAGTTGCAGATTCCAAGTCAGACTGTCAATCAGTCACAAAGTACAGTTTTGTACCTACCATAAATGTAGATGTCCGAACTGGATAGCATCTGCAGTCATAACAAATGGGTTGTCCTGTCGTCAGGCAGCCCTTCGGTCGGCCGGATTCCAAAGTCCGGGTCCGGCTTCGGTTGATGTCGCACTTCACCCGACGTCATCTCTGCTGGTCTTCGGGTATAAAGGCATCAGCCGACGCCATTTTCCTCAGTGTTTCTTGCCCCAGATGCCAATTGCCCTCTTGGAAAGCTAAATTTTGGATAAATGCCAATGTTTCCAAAATAGTAGAAACAAACACAAAAATAAACATGTATGTACATATATACAAACAAATACACCATAAGAGACTCCCCCCCCCAGCTAGCTATTAGGAGGGTAAATACCCTAGGAGTACCGCAGAGGGGAAGGAGGGAGGGTAATCCTGACTGGAGATGCTATCCAGTTCGGACATCTACATTTATGGTAGGTACAAAACTGTACTATGTCCTTCATGGATGCATCTGCAGTCATAACAAATGGGTAGAATAACATAGCCAAACTAGGGGAGGAGGAATAATAATTATGGTGTAGTCAGGATCCCTTGCAGTACAGCAGTGGCAAACCCTGCTCGGGATCTAGAATATAGAGGTAAATTATAATGCTTGGCAAATGTATGCACGGAGGTCCAAGTAGCCGCCTCAATAATGTCCTTGGTTGCCACTCCTCTTAAGAAAGCTGTGGTAGTGGCTGTAGCCCTTGTAGAATGAGGTCTTATGTTCTGTGGAATTGGTTTTCCATGGTAGGAGTAACAGAATCTTATGCAATTTCCTATCCATTTGGAGATGGTCTGTTTGGAAATTGCTTTTCCTTCCCTTCCTGTTGCATAGGCTACAAAGAGCTGGTCAGTTTTTCTGTTACCTTTGGTTCTGTCCAGGTAGTAGCGTAACTGTCTGTGTACATCCAAGGTATGCATTATTCTTTCACCTGTGTTTTGTGGATTGGGAAAGAAGGTAGGTAGGTGGATTGCCTGGTTTAAAGACACTCTGGATACCACCTTAGGCATAAATGTAGGATTAGTTCTCATGGACACCCTATCTTGATGGAAGATTAGGAAGGGTTGCACTGCCATTAAGGCCTGTAGTTCGGAAACCCTCCTTGCTGAAGTAATAGCCAGTAGGAAAGCAGTTTTCCATGACAGGTGTTGTAGATCTGCTGTTGCTGCTGGTTCAAACGGAGGGAGTGTCAACTTTTCTAGTACAAAGTTCAAGTCCCATGCTGGTAATGGTGGTTTCCTAGGAGGTTTTACATTCTTGATCCCTCTGAGAAACTGCCTGAGTAGAGGATGTGAAAAGACAGGAGGATCAAAGCTGTATTCTGCTGAAATAGCTGATGCATGTATCTTGATGGAGGAATAGGACAGGCCTGTATGTAGAAGCTCTGCCAAGTACTCCAGTATGTTAGCAATATCTATGTTCGACACATCTTTTCCTCTTTCAGTACTCCAAATGATGAACCTTTTCCATTTTCCTGCATAGTTCCTTCTTGTAGAAGGTCTGCGGGCTTCAAGGATAATGTCTTTAACCCTTTGTGAAAGGTCTGGGTTAGTTACTGCTATGTGATGTTCCAGGCAGTCAGTTGCAAGGTTTTTAGGTTTGGATGTATGATGTTGTAGTTGTTCTGAGTTAACATCAGAGGCATCAGGGTATTGACCACATTTTCTCCGAGACATGCTCCTCAGCAATGGGTACCAGTGTTGTCTTGGCCAGTTCGGAGCTATCAGAATTATCCCTGGACGTTCCTCTTTGATTTTCAGTAGTACCTTGTGCATCAAGGGAAGAGGTGGGAATGCATATGCTGTCAGGCCTTTCCAGCTGAAGGATAGAGAGTCCACCTTCCATGCAAGTGGGTGGAATGTCCTTGTGCAAAATTTTTTGAGCTGGTGATTTTGTGGGGAAGCGAATAAATCTATTTGTGGCATTCCCCATTTCTTTGTGATGGCCTTGAAGATGTCCGGGTGTAGCATCCATTCGTGAGCATCCGAGGTGGTTCTGCTTAAAATGTCTGCTAGAGTGTTCTCTTTTCCCGGTACAAATATTGCCTGTAACTGGATGTTGTAGCTGAGAGCCAGATTCCAAAGGTCCAAAGTCATTCTGCATAGGGGGTAAGAATGAGTGCCTCCCTGTTTGTTGATGTACCACATGATTGTGGTGTTGTCTGTCCTTATCATCAAATGGCCTTCTTTGAGGAATGGTCTGAATTTTAGGATTGCCAGTTTTACTGCCAGCATTTCTTTTTGGTTTATGTGCAGGTGCAGCTGGTCCTGAGTCCACAGTCCTTGTACGCATTTGTCCAGCATGTGTGCCCCCCATCCTAGGTCTGAGGCATCCGTTGTGATGGTTTGGTTTGCTCGAAAGTTGTGGAAGGGTAAGCCTGGGTTTGACTGGCATGCCTGAGCCCACCATAGGAGCTCCTGTTTTAAGCATGGGATTAGTGGTATTTCTGTTTCTAAGCTGTGCCTGTGTTGAGACCATAAATTCTTTAGGTACCACTGTAACTTTCTCATATGCAGTCTGGCATGTGGGACCAAGATTATGCATGATGCCATGAAGCCCAAGGCCTGCAGAACTTTTCTTGCTGTTAGTTTGTTCTGCTTTGCTAATGCCAAGAAGTAAAGAGGGAGTTCTTTTTGTTTTTCTGCAGTTAGGAATGCCCTCTGTTTTACTGTGTCCAATTCCGCGCCCAAGAAAGTTCTTGTCTGGGATGGTATCAGTCTTGACTTTTGAAAATTGACTGTGTATCCCAGGGCTTGTAGCAAGTAAATGACCCTTTGTAAATCTGTTGTCAGCTTGCTTTTGTTGTCCGCTTGTAACAGGCAGTCGTCCAGGTATGGATAAATTTGGATTCCCTGTACTCTGCAGTGAGCGATTACTGATGCCAGGCATTTTGTGAATACTCTGGGCAGTGGATAAGCCAAAGGGCAATGCTGAGAATTGATAATGCTCTGATCCTGCAAGAAATCTGAGGTATCTTCTGCAATTTGGTCGAATGGGGACGTGCAGGTATGCCTCCTTGAGATCTAGAGTTACCAGCCAACACTCCTTGCCCAGCATGGGAAGAAGTTGCTGTAGGGTCAGCATTTTGAATTTTGGGACAATGATGTATGTGTTTAAGATGGACAGGTCGAGAATAGGTCTCCAGTTTTTTTCTTTTCTTGGTACTAGGAAGAGTCTGGAGTAGAAACCTTTGCCCTGTTCTGTTATTGGTACCCTTTCCACAGCTCTCATCTTTATTAATTCTGCTATCTGGTGCAGGGCTTCTATTTTTTGATTTGGGGGCAGGTTTGGCATTCCTCTTTTTACTGGTAAAGTGCGGAAGTGGAACCGGTAGCCTTGGTCTATGGTTTGCAAAATCCACTTGTCTTTTGCAATATAGTGCCAATTTTTCGAGAATAAGGCTAACTTTCCGCCTAATGGTGCTGCTATTTGCTCCCTGGTAGGCGGAGTCAGAGCCAAGTCACTGTGATTGTCCTGTTGCAGTGGCAGTGGTTGCGTCTGTGCCTCGGTTATTGCCTTGCCACTGTCGTCCTCTGTAGGCACCTCCTCTGGATTGATTTCTGCCCCTAGAGCGTCTGTTCCTGCCCCTTTGGGATCTTGTGGAGTCAGGAAAGGACCAATTCTTGGCAGGCCAGTTCCTGCTAAACCTTGGGGGCTGAACCTGTAGGAAATCTTTAACTGTTTGTACAGATTTTGCCTTCTCTTCCATTTTCTTCATTACCTGCTGGGCAGGTTCCCCAAATAGACTGGCCTTATCCATAGGAGCATCCAATAGCTTAGCTTTAACATGATCCGGCAAGACCTGTTCTTTCAACCATGCATGCCTTCTTATCACTGTGCCAGTCATGGCTGATCTAAATGAAGCCTCCAGTGCATCATAGCCACATTTTAAGGAATGGTTGCTAACCTGTTGGATGTTATTCACCATTTCTAATACATATTTCTTATCTAAAGATTCATCAGAGGACAGCTTTTTAATTAACTGATCAAGCATAAACTCTTGGTATTGGATCATGTGAAACTGACAGTTTAAAGCTCTAGCAGAGAGTAGCAGAGGTGTAGACTTTTTTCCCCCATCTCTCTAAGGACCTGGATTCCCTTTCAGAGGGAATAGGGTTTTTTGCTGTGGTCGAGGCTACTGCCTTAGGCCCCTGGGATATAGTTTCGGGGTCAGCAAGTGGGGCCTTGTATAGGTGGTGATGAGTGTCAGGCACCCTGTAAAATCTATCTGGTTTGGCAGGGGCTGGAGGTAAAGAATCAGGAGCAGTGCAGACATCATTAAATGCATCGTCCACAACAGAAAGGACAGGAGGTATAGCTAGGGGCCTATGTTGTGGTAAGTGCAGAAAAGTCCTAAGCCTTTTTCTTGAATCTGAGAAATCTTGTCCCTGCCATTGGAATTGTTCTCTCTTGGCATGTAAGGTTTCCCCAAAGGAGAATTCCTCTGGTGGAGAGGCAGCTGGAATGGATTCTTCAGCATCTGAATCTTCATAATTGGAAAAAGGAGCCTCTGGCTGGTCTGTAATGTCTGAGTCATCCGCAGAATCATCAGAGGACACAGGCTCGGTGGGCTCTGCTCTAGGTCTCTCTTCTGGGGGCTGAGAGGCCCTGTCTGGGTGAGATTGGGATCCCCTAAATAAGGATATTAAATCTTCTGCCAGAGTAAGCATTTGAGAACTAGAAGTGGGCCTGAGTGAGGGTGGTTCAACAGGCACTGATTTAGCTGATTTGGCTGCTTTAGCCCTGGCAAAGGCCTTAATAGACATGGCTGCAGGAGGCCTAGCAGCACCACGTGCTGGGGTAGAGATATCCAAGGGGATGGTATCTGATAGATCAGTGGGAACCACAGTTGTAGGCAAAATTTCTGAGGCTGATTCAGATAAGGAAGCAGGAGCCTCAGTAGTAGTCATGGATTCGGCTGAAGATTGACCAATTTTCTCGGTTTCTGCCGAAACAGAGACACTCGCGGCTTGCTTAACCGTGGTTTCGGCCGAAACCGCGGACCGCGAGTGTCGGTCTTTTTCTTTGCGTTTTTTAACAATTTGGGTAGTCGGAGGATCCGACGGCATAATGTACGCAAAATCTGAGCCGAAAAACTGTTCAGCAAACTCCGACCGACGCCTAAGCATTCGTCGGTTGAAGGAAGCACAGGCCGAACAGGCTGCTACGTCGTGGTCTGGGCCTAAGCAAGGCAAACAGTAAGAGTGGAAATCTTTATGAGGTATTTGTTTCCCACAAGTTAAACAGTTATTGACTTTTTCTGACATCGGCTGAGGCAAGAAAGAGTCCCCAACGGGCTACTTAGCTTTTTTGAAGTCTTCGAAGTAGTATTCGGTAGTAGTAATCTCTGGATCTGACCGACCGGCACTTGCGAACAGCTTCTGCTTCGGGCGCCACGCGGCAAGAAAGACTGAGGAAAATGGCGTTGGCTGATGCCTTTATACCCGAAGACCCGCAGAGATGATGTCGGGTGAAGTGCGACATCAGCCGAAGCCGGACCCGGACTTTGGAATCCGGCCGACCGAAGGGCTGCCTGACGACAGGACAACCCATTTGTTATGACTGCAGATGCATCCATGAAGGACATGTGGAGTCCCACAGGGCTCGGTTCTGGGCCCTCTCCTGTTTGGCATCTACTTCTCAGAAGTCCAGACCAACACAGAAGGACTCTGGCTGACCAAGTTTGCTGATGACTGCAAGCTAGGAGTCATTATCAACTCCCCACGTGATGCAAACATCCTACAAAAGGGCCTCTCTGATACCAATGACTGGTGTCGGAACCATGGCCTGAAGCTTAATGCCAAAAAATGCATTATCATCCCCTTTGGAAAAAAACTCAGTTCCCACGAATTACCACGTTGATGGGAGCCCACTGAATACTTAAGGGGCCATGAGAAATCTGGTTAACCAGGTCAACAGCCAGCTCACCTTCAACCACCACATTGCCACTATGGTCAGAAAGTCCTTCTATGTGGCACACCTTATAAAGTACAGTTGTGTACACTTACCATAAATGCAGATGTTGGAGTGTATTCACTGTTGCAGTCACCACACTTGGGTTATCCTGCCAGGGGGTAAGCCCTCAGTCAGCCCAAATACCAGAGGCTTAGTATTTCTGCATCAGTTTCTGTCGCTTCAGGACTAACGTCAGGTCATCAGTGGCATAAAAACAGGCAGCCAACACCATTACATCAGTTTTTCTTGCCCCAAATGTCAGGAGCCCCCAAATAGGGAGCTAACTTATGGTGGAAAAACACCACCAATAAAAATTAAATACCAATAGCCCTGTTAGAAGTGAGGAAGAGAAAGAGAAAGAGAGAGAGAGAGACACACACAAGGGGGCTGGATGGTGGGAAACCAGGACTGCAACAGTGAATACACTCAAAACATATACATTTATGTTAAGTGTACACAACTGTACTATGTTTTTCATGTTTTACTGTTGCAGTCATCACACTTGGGTTGATTCCCAAAGCTGAAGAATGGGTGGAGGCAGTCAAGAAAAGTTGGGGCTGGCTAGTATGCCCTGCAGGACTGCAGTTGCAAAGCCCACCCTCAATTTGGAAAAGATAGCCAGGTGGTAATGCTTGAAGGTATGAACAGAACTCCAAGTTGCAGCTTCCAGAATGTCTCTGGTGCAGACTCCTCTGAGAAAGGCTGTAGAGGTTGAAGTTGCCCTAGTGGAATGTGTTCTGACCTCCAAAAGGGGTGGTTTCCCATGGTGTTTGTAAAAGAAATGGATACTGTGCTATCCATTTGGAGATGGTTTGCTTTGATATGGCCTTGCTCTCTGCCCATGGTGTAAAGCTGACTAGTAACTGGTCAGATTTCCTAAAGGGCTTTGTCCTATCAAGGCAGAATCTGAGCTGTCTGTGAACATCTAAAGAGTGCAGGATCCTTACCCTCTTATTTTGAGGATTAGGGAAAAAGGTGGGCAAATGAATAGATTGGTTGAGAGCCACACTGGACACAACTTTAGGCATGAAAGTTGGGTTAGTCCTGAGGAAGACCCTGTCAGCATGAAAATAATGAAGGGTTCCACAGCCATAAGTGCTTGTAGCTCAGACACTCTTCTGGCTGAAGTGATGGCCAGAAACAAGGCTGTTTTCCGAGAGAGGAAAGTTAACTCTGCTGATGCTGCAGGGTCAAGGGGGGGGGGGGGGTTGCATGAGCTTTTCCAACACAAAGTTAACGTCCTAAGCAGGAGTAGGGGCTCTTCTTGGTGGCCTTAAGCTGTCAGCCCCTCTCAGGAACTGCTTGATGAAAGGGTGCGAGAAAAGGATCTTAATGGAAGAGAAGGACAGGCCCCTGTGGAGTAGGTCTGCTAGGTAATCCAAGATGAGAGGTAAGGAGGGCTGTGCTGGGTCCGCTCCTTTAGTCTGGGATCCAGAAAATACATTTTCCATTGGACAGCATAGGATTTTCTAGTACTGGGTCATCTGGCTTCACGTATCACATCCAGTACCTGCTTGCTTAGGCTGGCCACTGAAGAAGAGGTCAAGGGATAAGCCAGGCTGCAAGGTTCAGGGTCTGCAATTGCGGAGGCAAGAATTGTCCCTCCCGCTGAGTCAGGAAAGTTGGACTCTGTGGGAGATGCCATGGAGGCAACGGTGACAAAGTGCGCAGTAGTGGGTACCAGTGTTGGCATGGCCAGTCTGAGGCAATCAGGATTGCCCTTGGTCTTTCCTCTCTTATCTTGAGTCCTCTTGTAAGAAGAGGTAGAGGGGGAAAAGCATAGATCGAGAGGATTGCTCACTGGAAGGATAGGGACATCCACTTTCCAGGCCTTGCTGTGAGGTTCCCTGGTGCAGAATTTAATGAGCTGGTGGTTCTAGGGGGAGGCAAATAGATCCATCTTCGGAATACCCCATTCCTGGGTCACAAGGCTGAAGGTGTTGTGGTTTAATTGCCACTTGTGTGGGTCTAGGAGATTTCTGCTGAAGTTGTCTGCCAGAGAGTTTTGTTTGTCTGGCAGGAACTGAGCTTGCAGCTGAATATGCATGGCTGAGGCCGTGTTCCATAGGGTCATGGCTAGCCTGTACAGTGGGTAAGGGTGGGTTCCCCCCTGCTTGTTGATGTACCACATCTCTGTCGTATTGTCGGTTTTAATTAGTAGGGGCCCCAGACAGAGTGGGGATCTGAAAGCTGTCAGAGCATCCTGAACCGCTAGCATCTCCTTTAGGTTGACGTAAAGATGAATTTGATTTGGGCTCCAGTTGCCCTGAATGCACCTGCCGTCCAGATGTGCACCCCAAGCATAGTCTGATGAATCTGTGGTTAGGGTCTGGGTGGCGTGGGGTTGTGTAAAAGGAAGCCCCTTGCTGTGCATGCTGCTGCCCACCAGAGGAAATCTTTCCTTAGGCAAGGTATCATAAGTATGATAGTTTAAAGGTCCTGAGAATGTTGGCACCACAGACTTTTTAAGTACCACTGAAGTTTTCTCCTATGCAGTCTGGCATATGGAATTAGTAGAATGCAGGAGGCCATGAACCCTAGAGCTTGCAGGATTTTCCTTGTGGATAACTGGGTTCTGGTGGTCATTTGAGAGAAGTAGCCTGTCAGATAGGTTTGTTTTTCTGGAGTAAGGAATGACATCTGTGATGCTGTGTCCAAACTTGCTCCCAGGAATACAATTTTTTGACTGGGGACAAGTTTGGAATTCTTTTCGTTGATAGTGTACCCCAGGGAGGTTACAAGGTCCTTTACAAATGTCAGGTGCGGCAACAGCTTTTCCTGTCTGCCTGAATCAGGCAATTGTCCAAGTAGGGGTGAATTTGAATATTTTTCTGTCTGCAATAGGCAATGGCTGGAGCCAGGCATTTTGTGAAAACTCAGAGCAGTGGATAAGCAAAGGGAAGTGCAGAGAACTAATAATGCATAGGTCCTGCCCTGAAACGTAGATATTTCCCGCAGGAGTCCCTGACTGGGATGTGTAGTTAGGCCTCCTTTAGATCTAGAGTAGCTAACCAGGCATCTTTGGACAGCATAGGATGAAGACACTATAGGGTGAGCAATTTGAATTTTGGTATCACCAGGAAGGTGTTTACAATGGATAGAGCTAAGATTGGGTGCCAAGTGCCCTCTTTTCTGGGTACCAGGAAAAGTCTGGAATAAAAACCTTGGCCTATCTGTTCTGCAGGAACAGGCTGAATTGCCCTTATGGACAGCAGGGACTGAACTTGGTTTTGTGCCTCTGCCCACTAGTTTGTAGGAAGGTCTGGGAACCCTTTTGGGGTTGGCAGCGTGTGGCAATAAAATTTGTACCCCTGGGATACTATGATGAGGACCCATCAATCGTTGGTGATGGAGGTCAAGTTTTTTACATGGTGGGCAAGTTTTCCTCCTAAGGGCACGAGCAACTGGGCAGAGGTGAAGAGAGGAGTTGAGAAGTCATGGTGAATTCTTTCTGTAAGGGGGTGGCTTAGCACTCCCTGTTTTAGAAGTGGAGGTACTCCAATGCTTAGATCTCTGCATACCCTGACACTGTAGTATGGGGGGGGGTCTGTTTCCCCTGGGTCTAGTTTGAGGTGGCCTTGAGGGGGCTGGAAAGGACTAATGTTTTGAAGGGCAATTCCTACTGAATCTTGGAGGCTGCATTTGCAAAAAATCTGTCCGCATAGACTTAAGCTTTTTCTTCCATCTTTTTTAAAACCTCTTCTGCTTTGGTGCCAAACAGATAGTCCTTGTTCAGAGGTTCGTCCAAAAATTTTGACTTGTCATGGTCAAGCAAGGTCTGCTCCTTAAGCCAGGCATGCCTTCCAAGTACAGAACCTGTGACTGCTGCCCTGCAAGATGCTTCTAGGCCGTCAAACCCACATTGCAGGGTATGCTTGCTGACTTGGCTTGCAGAGTGCATAAGCTCCTGTAATTCTTTATTTTCTGCACAGTCAGGGACAGTAGATAATTTTTGCTTAATAAGTTCCATAGTATGTTGCTGGTATTTCAGCATGTGGAACTGACAATTTAATGTTCTAATGGCAAGAGTTGCAGAGGTGTATACTTTTTTTACCCAATCTGTCTAAAGCTCAGGAATCCCAGTCCAAGGGGGTGGGATTCTTAGCTGCAGTTGCTTTTATTTCTTTAGGTCCTTGGGAGATGACCTCTGGGTCAGCAGTAGGATTTTTGAAAATAAATTTGTGCAAGTCAGGGACTCTTAGTACCGGTCAGGTTTCCTGGGAGCAAGGGGTAAAGTATCAAGAGTTAGACTGGACTCCATAAAGACATCATCCACAACATCCAAAACAGGAGGGATAGCTAAGGGTCTGTGCTGTGGAAAGTCTGAAAACTCCCCAGAGTCTCTTTTTGGACTGAGGATAATCCTGGCATTCCCAATATGTAGGGTTTCACCAAAAGAAAAATCCTCTGGAAGGTAGGCAGAAGGAATGGATTCCTCTGCATCTGAATCCTCATAGGCAGACAAGGGCATGTCTTTATAATCAGAAACCTCAGAGTCGTCGGACTCTTGGTCAGATAAAGCTGCTGGGGACAAGTCTCTTTCCTTTAAAAGGGGAAGGCTGGCTTCCCTAATCAGCATGATCAGGTCTTCCGCCATTTTAAGCATCTGTGATTGTGTCAAGGAAGTAGGCGCTTGAGTTTGGGTCATCGTTTTTTTTTAGGCATAGCTCGTACTCTTGGCCTTAGAAACTCGGCAGTTTCAGAAAGAACTGAAGACGTGAATGAAGTCGGTTTGTGTTGAATATCGGTAGTACGAAGAACTTCCTCAGAAGCCGGTGCCTGCACAGTGGCTCCGGACCCATCCAAGGTAGAGACATCCGCAGGTTCCGTAGTCAAAGAAGAGTGTTGCGGCATACCAGACTCAGAACGGGTCTCGGTAATGGCCTGCAAATCCATCGAAGCAGGCATCAGGGACTGCGAAAGCACCTCACCGAGTACTGGCAACTGGCTTAACGAAAGCGTCGTCAGCAGTTTTGGACCTGTGCGGTCTGTCTTTATCCTTATGTTTTTTCAGATGATCGGTAGTCGGATGACTTATCGAAGCCATTTCGGAATACGGAGACCGAGAACGAAAGTATTTAGCTACAATAAGGGCCCGACGACAAATAGTTTGGGCTTTGAACAAAGCACAAAACCAGCAGCATGGTACATCATGGTCTGGGCCTAAACAGGTGATGCAGTAAGAATGGCAAGTTTGGTGTGGTATTTGCTTTCCACAGGCGAGACGACTGTTAGTTTTTTCTGACATTGGTTAGAGCAAGAAAAAAGGATCCCCAAAGGGGTACTTAGCTTTAGAAGACTTCAAGATGATTCAGTTTCAGAAACAAAAACTCAGGTAGCGGCCGACCGGCACTCGTGTGAACTGCTTCTGCTTTGGGCTCCCTGGCAAGAAAGACTGATGTAATGGTGTCGGCTGCTTGCTTTTATACCACTGACGACCTGACGTCAGTC